>NC_091542.1:5720000-5877500 GCF_042242935.1 Bactrocera oleae | reverse complement strand
AATTTTCATATAAGTATTAAATGTATAAAGTCTATGAAGTAATAAATTTTCATATAAGTATTAATTGTATAAAGTCTATGAAGTAATAAATTTTCATATAAGTACTAAATGTATAAAGTCTATGAAGTAATAGATTTTCATATAAGTATTAATTGTATAAAGTCTATGAAGTAATAAATTTTCATATAAGTATTAAATGTATAAAGTCTATGAAGTAATAAATTTTCATATAAGTATTAAATGTATAAAGTCTATGAAGTAAAATATAAAGTCTATGAAGTAATAAATTTTTATATAAGTATAAAAAATATAAAGTCTATGAAGTAATGAATTTTCATATAAGTATTAAATGTATAAAGTCTATGAAGTAATAAATTTTCATATAAGTATTAAATGTATAAAGTCTATGAAGTAATAAATTTTCATATAAGTATTAAATATGAAGTCATACAAGTTAAAAATTTAAAAAAAAAATCGATTGTAAAAATACTTTTGATGTTATTAGTTGTATTATGACCATGACGATATTTGAAAATGATATAAATTACCCACGTATATATGAGTTTTTAAATTTTACATAGGTTAAAAGAATTTTTTCATATATTTTCGGGTTGGTAACGTCAACATGGCAGAGAACATTTATAACAAATTTGCACAAATCTGCTCAAATTGACATATACTGAAATAGTACTTATATGAAAATTTATTACTTCATAGACTTTATACATTTAGTACTTATATGAAAATTTTTTACTGCTAGGAAATGTATTATACTTTTATATATTTTAATTCCTTATGTTTGTTTATTAGTAAGAAGTTGTTTTTAAATACTTTTATGTATGAATATTACTATACTTATATGATTTATGTATTTAGTACTTGTATGAAAATTTTCATACTTGTATGACTTTATTTACTTAGTATTTATATGGAAATATTTTTTACTTTATATGTATTTTTAAGTAAATATGAAAATGAAAGTTGATTTTGTGTGCCTTTTTATTCCTGGTTTTTATACAGTTAGTTTAAATAGAAATAGATTTTGTTTTATACAAAACTCTATATTCTGTACTAACATATTGTATATTATGAGCGTTTTTTATTCCTGGTTTCCTACAGTTAGTTTAAATAGAAATAGATTTTGTTTTATACAAAACTCTATATATTCTATGTGGCTAACATATTGTAGAAATAAAAAATTTTTATTCCTGGTTTTTATACAGTTAGTTTAAATAGAAATAGATTTTGTTTAATACAAAACTCTATATTCTGTACTAACATATTGTATATTATGAGCGTTTTTTATTCCTGGTTTCCTACAGTTAGTTTAAATAGAAATAGATTTTGTTTTATACAAAACTCTATATATTCTATGTGGCTAACATATTGTAGAAATACAAATTTTTTGTTCGTGGTTTTTATACAGTTAGTTTAAATAGAAATAGATTTTGTTTTATACACAACTCTATATTCTGTACTAACATATTGTATATTATGAGCGTTTTTTATTCCTGGTTTCCTACAGTTAGTTTAAATTGAAATAGATTTTGTTTTATACAAAAAAATAAAAATCTATTATTCTATACTAACATATTGTAGAAATAAATATTAAACAATATTTTAGTTTTATTTGTGAGCTATTCTAATATTTACTCATAAAATATATGTGTAAAAGGATGGTTTTTAAATAAAATAAAATATTAATGTGTTGCACCCGAAAATACTTTATATCATATATTTATTATTGAAATAAATATAATAGAATTTGAAATTATTAATTTCAAATCAAGAAAAAAATGTATATACTCTTAAAAAAAAGGTATATATACTACTATATGCATTGAAATAAAGTAAAATGTATATAATGATATTATTTGAAAATTTTGCCAATATAAGAAGAAATATCGTTCTTACATAATTAAATAATAATATGTATAGAGAACGAAAATTCTTTTCACGATACCAAAACAAAAATTAAAAAAATCCATTACAAAATCACACAATAGAAATAAAATATAATGAAAAAAAAAATCAATTCAAAGGAATATAATAAAGAAAGAAACATAGAAAAATTGTTGTGTATATTGTAAATGTTTTGTGTATTTGTGTATAATTTTCAAATAAGAAAATATCATTTTAAATTTTTATATAATATAAAAACTATTATATAAAAAAGAAATATATATTATTCTGGTTGATCCTGCCAGTAGTTATATGCTTGTCTCAAAGATTAAGCTATGCATGTCTAAGTACAAACAAATTAAAAGTGAAACCGCAAAAGGCTCATTATATCAGTTATGGTTCCATAGATCGTTAACAGTTACTTGGATAACTGTGGTAATTCTAGAGCTAATACATGCAAAATAAACACGGACCTTTTGGAACGTGTGCTTTTATTAGGCTAAAACCAAGCGATCATTCGATCGTTATATTGGTTGAACTCTAGATAACTTGCAGATCGTATGGTCTCGTACCGACGACAGATCTTTCAAATGTCTGCCCTATCAACTTTTGATGGTAGTATCTAGGACTACCATGGTTGCAACGGGTAACGGGGAATCAGGGTTCGATTCCGGAGAGGGAGCCTGAGAAACGGCTACCACATCTAAGGAAGCCAGCAGGCGCGTAAATTACCCACTCCCAGTTCGGGGAGGTAGTGACGAAAAATAACAATACAGGACTCATATCCGAGGCCCTGTAATTGGAATGAGTACACTTTAAATCCTTTAACAAGGACCTATTGGAGGGCAAGTCTGGTGCCAGCAGCCGCGGTAATTCCAGCTCCAATAGCGTTTATTAAAGTTGTTGCGGTTAAAACGTTCGTAGTTGAATTTGTGCTTCATACGGGTAGTACAACTATAATTGTGGTATGTACATTACCTTATGTATGTAAGCGTATTACCGGTGGAGTTCTTATATATAATTAATACAATGTATTTTTTATATATTCCTCCTATTTAAACCTGCTTCAGTGCTCTTCATCGAGTGTTGTTGTGGGCCGGTACAATTACTTTGAACAAATTAGAGTGCTTAAAGCAGGCTCCAAATGCCTGAATATTTTGTGCATGGAATAATGAAATAAGACCTCTGTTCTACTTTCATTGGTTTTTAGATCAAGAGGTAATGATTAATAGAAGCAGTTAGGGGGCATTAGTATTACGACGCGAGAGGTGAAATTCTTGGACCGTCGTAAGACTAACTTAAGCGAAAGCATTTGCCAAAGATGTTTTCATTAATCAAGAACGAAAGTTAGAGGTTCGAAGGCGATCAGATACCGCCCTAGTTCTAACCATAAACGATGCCAGCTAGCAATTGGGTGTAGCTACTACTATGGCTCTCTCAGTCGCTTCCCGGGAAACCAAAGCTTTTGGGCTCCGGGGGAAGTATGGTTGCAAAGCTGAAACTTAAAGGAATTGACGGAAGGGCACCACCAGGAGTGGAGCCTGCGGCTTAATTTGACTCAACACGGGAAAACTTACCAGGTCCGAACATAAGCGTGTAAGACAGATTGATAGCTCTTTCTCGAATCTATGGGTGGTGGTGCATGGCCGTTCTTAGTTCGTGGAGTGATTTGTCTGGTTAATTCCGATAACGAACGAGACTCAAATATATTAAATAGATGCTGGGATTATGGTGTTGAAGCTTATATAGCCTTCATTAATGCGTTCATCTTGAATGTACAAGTGTTTGAATGTGTTTATATAAGTGGAGTCGTACCTGTTGGTTTGTCCCATTATAAGGACACTAGCTTCTTAAATGGACAAATTGCGTCTAGCAGTAACGAGATTGAGCAATAACAGGTCTGTGATGCCCTTAGATGTCCTGGGCTGCACGCGCGCTACAATGAAAGTATCAACGTGTATTTCCTAGACCGAGAGGTCCGGGTAAACCGCTGAACCACTTTCATGCTTGGGATTGTGAACTGAAACTGTTCACATGAACTTGGAATTCCCAGTAAGTGTGAGTCATTAACTCGCATTGATTACGTCCCTGCCCTTTGTACACACCGCCCGTCGCTACTACCGATTGAATTATTTAGTGAGGTCTCCGGACGTGATCACTGTGACGCCTTGTGTTTCACGGTTGTTTCGCAAAAGTTGACCGAACTTGATTATTTAGAGGAAGTAAAAGTCGTAACAAGGTTTCCGTAGGTGAACCTGCGGAAGGATCATTATTGTGTTCCTATCCGAAAAGAAAAAAAAAATAATTATATAAAAACAAAATAAAAACCAAATAAAAAAAAAGAATAAAAAAGAAAAAAGTTTTCTTTTTGTTCTTTTCATTCAAAATGTTTTGAATTATACAATGTTTTGAATGTTTTTCTGTTTTTTTTTTTTTGTTTTAACTCCTTGTAATGCATTATGACAATATATATTATATTGTGAACTTCGCATACATTGTATTTGAACGCAATAAAAAAACCTTTAAACATATAGCTGTACTTATTATTTATATAGAAAATAATATTTAATTGTGATATTTATATAAAATATTATAAATGATAAGTTAACTTGTTCACATTAACGTGTGTAATACCTTTTTTTATGGTATTTTCTATTTGTGATTAAAAACATGTTGAAAAATTTAAAAAAAGAAAACGCACAAATAGAGAAGAAAATAATATATAAAAGGTATTACTGTTTTTGTTGACCTAAGACATGCGCAGCTGCAAATGTTTGGGCTTAAAATTACAATTTATTGAAAGATGTTTTAAACTTTTGTATTAAAAATTTATTATTGATTAATTATTAATACTTTCAATAAATTAAAATTCTTTGACTTTGAATTAAAAAAATACAAAAAAATTATCACTCTAAGCGGTGGATCACTCGGCTCATGGATCGATGAAGAACGCAGCAAACTGTGCGTCATCGTGTGAACTGCAGGACACATGAACATCGACATTTTGAACGCATATTGCGGTCCATGCTGTTATGTACTTTAATTAATTTTAAAGTGCTGCTTGGACTACATATGGTTGAGGGTTGTAAGACTATGCTAAATTAGTTGTTTATTCTTTTAGTCAATTAATAGAATTTAAGCATATGGCATTTTATTGGATTGTATCTTTCAATCCATAATATTAATAGCATAAAAAGAAATATAGAAAACATATTCTTGCATACCTCATATTTGAACGAAAATTTATGATAAATGAGAATCTTAATTCTGAATTTAAATTATATTAAATAATACATAAGAGGAATGTCTAGCATAAAATAAATTCTTATTCTAGAATTAATTTACTCTATTGTATTGAGAAAAATTTATAATAAAAAAATATATATGATATGTGGAGGAATAATGTTGTTAATTTTATTAATTATTATATTATGAATTTTAAAAAGGGATGAAAAGATTGAATAATATTGAGTAATCAAGATATAAAAATATATTTCTTTAAAATAGCAAATAGCAAAAAAATTAAATAAAAATAAACAAATCAATCTAAAATATATTTTACTAAGTCACTTTGTCTATATGGCAAATGTGAGATGCAGTGTATGGAATATCTTAATATCTAGTATGAGAAATTAACAATTTAAGTCCTTCTTAAATGAGGCCATTTACCCATAGAGGGTGCCAGGCCCGTATAACGTTAATGATTACTAGAAAGATATTTCCAAAGAGTCGTGTTGCTTGATAGTGCAGCACTAAGTGGGTGGTAAACTCCATCTAAAACTAAATATAACCATGAGACCGATAGTAAACAAGTACCGTGAGGGAAAGTTGAAAAGAACTCTGAATAGAGAGTTAAATAGTACGTGAAACTGCTTAGAGGTTAAGCCCGATGAACCTGAATATCCATTATGAAAAATTCATCATTATAACTGTAGTATTTAATTTTAAATATTATAGTAATAGTGTGCATTTTTTTCATATAAGGACATTGTAATCATTAACATAATAAAATATTTATCAAAAGATCGTTGGTTTTTAAGTTTATTCAAATTAATTTGCTTTTAGTTTATTAACATAGAATAATTACTGATGATTTGATAAAGTGTTGATAGATTTTATTATATATGATGCTAAAATTCTTTTGAATTTTACAATAATATTATTATCATTGATTTTAATATTAATTGTATGCATTTATATGATTAACAATGCGAAAGATTCAGGATACCTTCGGGACCCGTCTTGAAACACGGACCAAGGAGTCTAACATATGTGCAAGTCATTGGGTTATATTAAATCTAATGGCGAAATTAACTTAACTGTATTAATAATGGGATTAATTTTTAATGTATTACATTATTAATTCAATCCCGGGGCGTTCCATATAGTTATGTATAATGATAATTTATTATTATTTATACCTCTAACTAGAGCGTACCTTGAGCATATATGCTGTGACCCGAAAGATGGTGAACTATACTTGATCAGGTTGAAGACAGGGGAAACCCTGATCGAAGACCGAAACAGTTCTGACGTGCAAATCGATTGTCAGAATTGAGTATAGGGGCGAAAGACCAATCGAACCATCTAGTAGCTGGTTCCCTCCGAAGTTTCCCTCAGGAAATGTGCATTTAAAAATTATGTAAAATAATCTTATCTGGTAAAGCGAATGATTAGAGGCCTTAGGGTCGAAACGACCTTAACCTATTCTCAAACTTTAAATGGGTAAGAACCTCACCTTTCTTGATATGAAGGTTGAGGTTATGATATAATGTGAACAGTGGGCCACTTTTGGTAAGCAGAACTGGCGCTGTGGGATGAACCATACGTAATGTTACGGAGCCTAAATTAACAACTCATGCAGAGGACGGTGGACATGGAAGTCGTAATCCGCTAAGGAGTGTGTAACAACTCACCTGCCGAAGCAACTAGCCCTTAAAATGGATGGCGCTTAAGTTGTATACCTATACATTACCGCTAAAGTACATGATTTATAATACAATTTCGGTTGGATTATAAATTTTGAAACTTTAGTGAGTAGGAGGGTACAATGGTGTGCTTAGAAGTGTTTGGCGTAAGCCTGCATGGAGCCGCTATTGGTACAGATCTTGGTGGTAGTAGCAAATAATCGAATGAGACCTTGGAGGACTGAAGTGGAGAAGGGTTTCGTGTGAACAGTGGTTGATCACGAGTTAGTCGGTCCTAAGTTCAAGGCGAAAGCCGAAAAAATTTTCAAGTTTTAATGAAATGAAATGAATGAATTTTTATTCCATAGTAATGAAGCACTTGAATAATTTTGAACGAAAGGGAATACGGTTCCAATTCCGTCACCTGTTGAGTATTCGCTTGTTATTAAAAATGGGCCTTGTGCTCATCCTGGCAACAGGAACGACCATAAGCAAGCCGTCGAGAGGTATCGGAAGAGTTTTCTTTTCTGTTTTATAGTCGTACTACCATGGAAGTCTTTCGAAGAGAGATATGGTAGATGGACTAGAAGAGCATGACATTTACTGTTGTGTCGATATTTTCTCCTCGGACCTTGAAAATTTATGGTGGGGTTACGCAAACTTCTCAACAGGCCATACCAATATCCGCAGCTGGTCTCCAAGGTGAAGAGTCTCTAGTCGATAGAATAATGTAGGTAAGGGAAGTCGGCAAATTAGATCCGTAACTTCGGGATAAGGATTGGCTCTGAAGATTGAGATAGTCGGGCTTGATTGGGAAGCAATACCATGGTTTATGTACTCGTTCTGGGTAAATAGAGAATTTCGATTCTTGTTCCCCGGATAGTAGTTACGTAGCCAATTGTGGAACTTTCTTGCTAAAATTTCTAACGGATTTATCATTCGATAGATACTTTTTAAATTATATCGATTATCAATTAACAGTCAATTCAGAACTGGCACGGACTTGGGGAATCCGACTGTCTAATTAAAACAAAGCATTGTGATGGCCCTAACGGGCGTTGACACAATGCGATTTCTGCCCAGTGCTCTGAATGTCAAAGTGAAGAAATTCAAGTAAGCGCGGGTAAACGGCGGGAGTAACTATGACTCTCTTGAGGTAGCCAAATGCCTCGTCATCTAATTAGTCACGCGCATGAATGGATTAACGAGATTCCCTCTGTCCCTATCTACTTCACTCTGTTGTAGACACTCGTAGTGAACGGTCGTGTTAGCGCATTGATAAAACAATTTAGTGACGGTTGAAAACAGTGAATTTTTTTTTTTTCTGTTAACAGAAAACATACAATTGCCTGGCGCGAATTAAATCGAAGGCCAGAGACACATAAAGCATTACCGCGGGTAATTGCTTTAAAAATTGTAGTGCAAGTGTACAGTGACAAAACTAACAATAGACAGTGTTGTTGCCTGGTGCGAAGGCCAGTGACAATTTAGGCACGTTTAAGTTTGCTTAAAAACAATAGGCAGTGTTTTTTGCCTGGTGTGTGCTACAAACAATAGGCAGTGTTTTTGCCTGGTGTGTGCTACAAACAATAGGCAGTGTTATTGCCTGCGTGAAGTTTTGTGTGTGTAAAACAAAAGACAGTGACCGCATTGTCCACAAACAGTTCGGGCACCGGTTTTGTGTGGACCGCAAGAAACCTGAAGGCCACTGACAATATTGTTGTAGTACAGGTACGCGTTCGTGAGTGCCGATTTCGAACTTTGTCGGATCGCGAGTTACGTACTTGTGTAGTAGGTACGCGATCGCGAGGGTAGGAGAAAAATGTCTCCACCACGAAGGCGAGGAGCGAAGGCACCCGCCGAAAGCGATGACTCGGAAGTCGTAATGATTACGGCAGCGTCATCGGCGGGTGAAGAGGAAGTGGAGAAGCCCCCACCGCGCAGAAAGGCTCGCCTGGCCACTCCACCGTTGGGGAGGTCGTGCGAGAGCGCCAGCGAGACGGGAGCGTCGAAACCCGTAGCCGGAGCAGCGAAGGAGGCAGGCGGAGGCAAAAAGAGTGAAGGAGAAAAACGAGAAAAGAAGAAAGGTATAAAAGGGGAGCGTATTTCAAATAAGGGGGGTGTTGTTGGGGGTGGCGCTATCACCCATGTTGCAGCTATGAAAGCTGTAACAGCGGAGGTTAGCGCGTTGGTTTTCGGGGGGAAAAATATAGAGGTTTCCGAGATGAAGGGTCTTATGGAGCTTGCCTCGAAGTACGAGGCACTCCTGATGACCATAATTGCGGAGAACGCTCATCTTCGCGGGCAGGTGGATGCCCTTACGGGAGGGTGTGGGGGATCGCGTCCGACCAAACCAATGGTGGCTCCCGCGACTTCGGCGCCTGCCCCTCCAGCACCCGTGCTGAAGGCAATAGCGCCGATGTCGCCGAAGCCGGTGGAGACCTGGTCAGTTGTGGTCAGGAGTAAGGGGCCTGCAACTTCCTCTAAGGAAGTAATCAAAAAGGTGGTCAAGGAGGTGGGTCCTTCACTCGGCGTAAGGATCCATGATGTTAGGCCGATAAAGGGTGGTGGGGCGGTCATTCGCACTCCCTCCGTATTAGAGAGGGAGAAAGTGGCGACTAACGCAAAATTCGGGGAGGTAGGGTTGGACGTCAGTGTCAACCGGAAGTTGGGGCCAAGGGTTGTGGTGCAAGGAGTACACACCGAGATCTCCCATGAGGAATTCATGGAAGAACTGTTCAGTACGAATTTAAGTCCGGAGGCAAAGAAATCCGACGTTAGGTTGGTCAGTCGCCCCTGGAAGGTGGCGCCAGATGGTAAAACTAACGTCGTTCTGGAGGGTTCGGAGGAAGTAATGTCCGCCCTTTTAGAAGCGGGAAGGTGCTACATTAAGTGGTTTTCCTTCCGAGTGCGACCAGACAGCCCTGTTGCCGGCTGTTTTCGGTGCATGGGCTTTGACCATCGAGTGGCGCAATGTAAGGCCAAGTCCGATGTCTGCCGTAGGTGTGGTCAGGAAGGCCACAGAGCTGCTAGTTGCGTCAATGCACCACATTGTCGCAACTGTGCATTTAAGGGTAGACCAGCTGGGCATCTTATGATGTCAGCTGCTTGTCCAGTCTACTGTGGCATAGTAGAGCGTGCCCTTTCCAGACACTAATGGGGACGATTTTACAGCTAAATTGTCAGGGTTGTTATGCCGTAATGTGCGAGTTAGGGGGTTGTATCCTAGAGGGTGGGTGCGGCATCGCATTACTCCAGGAGCCCTACGCCACTAATGGTGTGGTTCGGGGTCTCCCTGGAGGATTTAGGGTCTTCACAGACCTTAGGAGAAATGCCGCAATAGTTGTGAATAATCCGAGCTACGACTGCGTAGTTCTGGATTCGTCACAGCTGGGTGTTTGTGTATCCATAGAGGGGGAGTTCGGTAGATTGGTAGTCGCTAGTGTTTATTGCAAATACAGCGAACCTCTAGAGCCTTACCTGCTGTACATGGATAAGCTACTGCTACTTGCCAGTAGTAGCTCGCTTATCCTAGGAATGGATGCGAATGCCTCGTCCTCTATGTGGTTTAGTAAGGTATCCCGACATTCGTCAGGATATCAAAGCCACACTAGAGGCGAGGTATTAAGCGAATGGGTGGAGGCAAATAGTCTTCACATATTAAACGAGCCAAGCGAGTGGTATACGTTTGATGGGCCTGGGGGTGTGAGCGACATCGATGTGTCCTTCATCAATGAGGCAGCAAATAGGACCTTTAATGTTAGGTGGGAGATTAGGGGAGGGTGGGGATTGAGTGACCATAACTTGATTCAAATTATGGTTACTCCTAAATCTCCTCCCTCGGCGTATGAGAGTCCATTGCGGCGATGGCGTACCTCTGGTATCGACTGGAACCAATATGGACGATCTGTCAGGGAAGCGGTATTAGAAATACCGCTTAGTGAGTTTGAAGACTTTGGGGTGGACGAGCAAATTTCTCGGCTATACGATGTAGTGTGGGAAGTGAACAACAGTGTTCTCGGAAAGTTCGAAAGCTTCAGAGTGAGAAAACTTAAGTGGTGGACGAAAGAGCTAACGATGAAGAGGAGAGCTGTCCGGCGATTGAGACGAAAGTTTCAACGCGCTAGACAGTCAAACTCTGATGGGCTATCCCAGATTAGGTATGAATTTAGTTGTGTGATGAGGGATTACAAACAAATGCTAGTCAAAACCAAGGAAGAGGAATGGAGGAATTTTATAGGGGAAAATAGGAACGACCCATGGGGTCAGGTCTACAAGATCTGTAGGGGTCGTAAGAGGGAGGATATCACCTCTCTCCGCGTTGGTGATACTGTATTATCAACGTGGAGAGACTGTGCTGGGGTTCTGCTAGGAGCGTTCTTTCCTAGGGCGGAGGCTCGGGTATCTCAAACGTGTGAGGTACCTGTTCCTCCACTAGATGAAGGGGAGCTGGGATACGCCTTTGGCCTGGTCAGGTGTAAAAGATCCCCAGGTTTTGATGGTTTGAACGGAGAGATGTGTAAAAGCATGTGGAAGTTCATTCCGGAATACCTGGAGGCCATTTACAATAAGTGCGTGTGGGAGGGATATTTTCCACGGGAGTGGAAAAGAGCTAGGGTCGTTCCTCTCCTGAAGTCCCCTGATAAGATCAGGAGTGATCCTCGTTCTTATCGGGGCATCAGTCTCCTTCCAGTGCTGGGAAAAGTACTGGAGAGAGTTATGGTGGAACGACTTCAGGATCTAACGCGGGATATGTGGTCGGATAGGCAGTATGGTTTCAGGAAAGGACGCAGTGTAGAGGATGCTTGGATGTATGTCCAGAGTGTCGTTAGGGAGAACGTCAACGAATATGTCCTTGGCATATTTGTTGACTTTAAGGGAGCTTTTGACTACCTAATCTGGGATAGGGTGATTGAACGATTGGAGGAGCTCGGCTGCCCGGAAGTTACTCTCTGGCGCAGCTACTTTTCGGACAGAAAAGCCTCAATCGTAGGAATGAATGGGAGTGTCGAGATTGGGGTGGCTCGGGGCTGCCCGCAGGGATCCATCTGTGGTCCATATATTTGGAACCTTATGATGGACTCTCTGCTTGGACAACTTGAACCAGTATGCAAGTGTTGTGCGTACGCGGACGACCTTCTTCTTTTAGTTGAAGGTCACTCAAGGTCCGAAATAGAGCGAGCGGGAGGACGATTCTTAGAAATTGTCCACAGCTGGGGTGTAGGTGTTGGTGTGGACATATCAATGGACAAAACGGTTACAATGCTGCTTAAGGGCAGATTGTCGCCGGCTCGTCCACCGATTGTCCGTGTAAATGGGGTCAGCATCAAATACATGACGCAAGTCAAATACTTGGGGTTGACCATGAGGGAAAGGATGTGTTTCACACCACACTTGGTTAGCGTGAAAGAAAGACTGCTGGCGACTGTCGGCAAGGTCAGGCGCGTTTTACGGAGTGATTGGGGCCTCGGACGTCGTGCGGTTCGCACCATATATCGTAGCTTATTTGTGGCCTGTGCCACTTATGGAGCTGCAGTATGGTGGGAATTAGCCACGACGGTCTTCGGTCGCCAAAAACTACTCTCCGTGCAGCGCTGTATGCTGCTAGCCTGTTTGCCAGTGTGTCGCACCGTTTCAACGGATGCGATGCAAGTTTTGTTAGGTGCACCCCCTCTTGACCTGATTGTCATACAGCGTGCTGTTGCATTCAGGTTAAGAAGAGGCTTGAGTGTGTCCTTGCTGCAGTATAACCTGATTTCCGACCTTGACGTAGAGAGGGAAGGATATCTAGGAAGCAAGAGACTTCTAGAGGACAGGGTTAAGATAAGGTGGCAAGACCGTTGGGACAATAGCCCTAACGGTAGGGTGACCTATGGGTACATCCGGTACGTTAGGTTTGTAGAAGAAAACCCAGACTTCCGATTCTGTCTGAGCCTGGGTTTTCTGCTTACTGGACATGGTCCTCTGAACGCATTTCTGCATCAGAGGCACCTTTCTGACACGCCAGAGTGTATGTGTGGGGCGCGTGTTGAAGATTGGGCGCATGTTATTGCGCTCTGCCCGATGTACTCGGACATTAGGAACCTTGAAGGAATGGGGATTAGTTGGACTAATGGACGATTAGACGTCAGCGGTGTGATCTCCACTAGTCCAAATACCGAACAGTTAGGGTCGTTTGATAGGTTTGCGCGTGAATTGTTCAGGCGGCGGAGACAATTAGCTGAAAATAGGGGTTAGATTAAGGGTGAAAGATAAGGGGTAGGGATTTAATCCCTGGTCACCAGTACAGAGCAGTATGGAAGCTCAACTGGTAGTAGCTTCGGCTACGAGGTCTGACCGGAGACTTAATTCTGGTACCACGGGGAGCAGGGGCCCTTGGAGTTCGCTCCAACCTGCTCATGCGGACTGGCCCTTCGGGGAGTATCGTGGTGGTTGTGGTTGATGCCCAAATGCGGGAAGAGTGTTTTGTTCACTCAATGTGGAGTTGCACTGCAACCGGGTGCCGGACCCAAAGTACGGCAGAGGTGTTAGATAGGCCTCGAACCTCAGCAAGGTGTGTAGTGTGTCCATTCCGCACTACCAATCGGTACTGAAAAATGCCTGGCATTTTCGGGGCGCTGATCAACGCATTGTATTGATACGCCGTGCTTTTGAGCACCGTGAGGTAAGGCCGTCGACGGCAGGTACTCACGTAAAACACACCGGACGCTGTCCCTATCTACTTCCCCTGCGGGTTTGGGGAAAGAATATGCCCGCGGCAAGGCATGCCTGTCGTAAAAGGCGACTAAAAGCCAATATGCACTATGACTGTTATTATATTCTTTGCCCAGTAATATCAGCATAGTATGTGGAGTGATAGTGCTATAATACTCAGCTTGAACTGATATTAGAAACACTTTAAATGAAAAAGCAAATAAAAAGACATTTGAAGTTCAAGCGACAAATGTCACCAGTCATTTGAGTAATGGGTTGCTCAACTGGCAGTAGTTTAGGCTACGCAGTCTGACCGGAGACTTTCCGGTACCACGGGGAGCAGAAAGCCCTTGGACTTCTGTTCAATCTGCTCATTGGGTTCGGCCCTTTGGGGAGTATCGTGGTGGCTGTGGTTTAAACCTAAATGCTGGAAGAACTGAATTTTCAGTTCGAAAAAAGAAGTTACACAAGTAACTGGGTGCCGTACCCGAAAACGGAAGAGGTTTTAGGTCGGCCTCGAATCATACCAAGATGGTAGTGTGGACCCAGACACACTGCCACTGGTATCCAAATAAATACTTGCATAAGCTCGTTTTGTTTGGGGCGCTGATCAACGCATTGTATTGATCCGTTGTGTTTTGAACACCGTGAGGTAAGGCCGTCGCCGGCAGGTACTCACGTAAATCTACAACGAAAGTTGTCCCTATCTACTATCATTCCCCTGCGGGTTTAAGGAAAGAATATGCCCGCGGCAAGGCATGCCTGTCGTAAAAGGCGACTAAAAGCCAATATGCACTATGACTGTTATTATATTCTTTGCCCAGTAATATCAGCATAGTATGTGGAGTGATAGTGCTATAATACTCAGCTTGAACTGATATTAGAAACACTTTAAATGAAAAAGCAAATAAAAAGACATTTGAAGTTCAAGCGACAAATGTCACCAGTCATTTGAGTAATGGGTAGCTCAACTGGCAGTAGTTTAGGCTACGCAGTCTGACCGGAGACTTTCCGGTACCACGGGGAGCAGAAAGCCCTTGGACTTCTGTTCAATCTGCTCATTGGGTTCGGCCCTTTGGGGAGTATCGTGGTGGCTGTGGTTTAAACCTAAATGCTGGAAGAACTGAATTTTCAGTTCGAAAAAAGAAGTTACACAAGTAACTGGGTGCCGTACCCGAAAACGGAAGAGGTTTTAGGTCGGCCTCGAATCATACCAAGATGGTAGTGTGGACCCAGACACACTGCCACTGGTACCCAAATAAATACTTGCATAAGCTCGTTTTGTTTGGGGCGCTGATCAACGCATTGTATTGATCCGTTGTTTTTTTAAAAACCGTGAGGTAAGGCCGTCGCCGGCAGGTACTCACGTAAATCTACAACGAAAGTTGTCCCTATCTACTTTCCCCTGCGGGTTTGGGGAAAGAATATGCCCGCGGCAAGGCATGCCTGTCGTAAAAGGCGACTAAAAGCCAATATGCACTATGACTGTTATTATATTCTTTGCCCAGTAATATCAGCATAGTATATGGAGTGATAGTGCTATAATACTCAGCTTGAACTGATATTAGAAACACTTTAAATGAAAAAGCAAATAAAAAGACATTTGAAGTTCAAGCGACAAATGTCACCAGTCATTTGAGTAATGGGTAGCTCAACTGGCAGTAGTTTAGGCTACGCAGTCTGACCGGAGACTTTCCGGTACCACGGGGAGCAGAAAGCCCTTGGACTTCTGTTCAATCTGCTCATTGGGTTCGGCCCTTTGGGGAGTATCGTGGTGGCTGTGGTTTAAACCTAAATGCTGGAAGAACTGAATTTTCAGTTCGAAAAAAGAAGTTACACAAGTAACTGGGTGCCGTACCCGAAAACGGAAGAGGTTTTAGGTCGGCCTCGAATCATACCAAGATGGTAGTGTGGACACAGACACACTGCCACTGGTATCCAAATAAATACTTGCATAAGCTCGTTTTGTTTGGGGCGCTGATCAACGCATTGTATTGATCCGTTGTGTTTTGAACACCGTGAGGTAAGGCCGTCGCCGGCAGGTACTCACGTAAATCTACAACGAAAGTTGTCCCTATCTACTTTCCCCTGCGGGTTTGGGGAAAGAATATGCCCGCGGCAAGGCATGCCTGTCGTAAAAGGCGACTAAAAGCCAATATGCACTATGACTGTTATTATATTCTTTGCCCAGTAATATCAGCATAGTATGTGGAGTGATAGTGCTATAATACTCAGCTTGAACTGATATTAGAAACACTTTAAATGAAAAAGCAAATAAAAAGACATTTGAAGTTCAAGCGACAAATGTCACCAGTCATTTGAGTAATGGGTAGCTCAACTGGCAGTAGTTTAGGCTACGCAGTCTGACCGGAGACTTTCCGGTACCACGGGGAGCAGAAAGCCCTTGGACTTCTGTTCAATCTGCTCATTGGGTTCGGCCCTTTGGGGAGTATCGTGGTGGCTGTGGTTTAAACCTAAATGCTGGAAGAACTGAATTTTCAGTTCGAAAAAAGAAGTTACACAAGTAACTGGGTGCCGTACCCGAAAACGGAAGAGGTTTTAGGTCGGCCTCGAATCATACCAAGATGGTAGTGTGGACCCAGACACACTGCCACTGGTATCCAAATAAATACTTGCATAAGCTCGTTTTGTTTGGGGCGCTGATCAACGCATTGTATTGATCCGTTGTGTTTTGAACACCGTGAGGTAAGGCCGTCGCCGGCAGGTACTCACGTAAATCTACAACGAAAGTTGTCCCTATCTACTTTCCCCTGCGGGCAGGGGATAGAATATGCCCGCGGCAAGGCATGCCTGTCGTAAAAGGCGACTAAAAGCCAAAATGCACTATGACTGTTATTATATTCTTTGCCCAGTAATATCAGCATAGTATATGGAGTGATAGTGCTATAATACTCAGCTTGAACTGATATTAGAAACACTTTAAATGAAAAAGCGAATAAAAAGACATTTGAAGTTCAAGCGATAAATGTCACCAGTCATTTGAGTAATGGGTTGCTCAACTGGCAGTAGTTTAGGCTACGCAGTCTGACCGGAGACTTTCCGGTACCACGGGGAGCAGAAAGCCCTTGGACTTCTGTTCAATCTGCTCATTGGGTTCGGCCCTTTGGGGAGTATCGTGGTGGCTGTGGTTTAAACCTAAATGCTGGAAGAACTGAATTTTCAGTTCGAAAAAAGAAGTTACACAAGTAACTGGGTGCCGTACCCGAAAACGGAAGAGGTTTTAGGTCGGCCTCGAATCATACCAAGATGGTAGTGTGGACCCAGACACACTGCCTTTGGTATCCAAATAATACTTGCCAAAATTCTTGTATTATTTGGGGCGTTTATCAGACGCGTGTATTGATACGCCGTGCTCTTGAGCACCGTGAGGTAAGGCCGTCGCCGGCAGGTACTCACGTAAATCTACAACGCAAGTTGTCCCTATCTACTTCCCCTGCGGGTTTGGGGAAAGAATATGCCCGCGGCAAGGCATGCCTGTCGTAAAAGGCGACTAAAAACCAATATGCACTATGACTGTTATTATATTCTTTGCCCAGTAATATCAGCATAGTATATGGAGTGATAGTGCTATAATACTCAGCTTGAACTGATATTAGAAACACTTTAAATGAAAAAGCGAATAAAAAGACATTTGAAGTTCAAGCGACAAATGTCACCAGTCATTTGAGTAATGGGTAGCTCAACTGGCAGTAGTTTAGGCTACGCAGTCTGACCGGAGACTTTCCGGTACCACGGGGAGCAGAAAGCCCTTGGACTTCTGTTCAATCTGCTCATTGGGTTCGGCCCTTTGGGGAGTATCGTGGTGGCTGTGGTTTAAACCTAAATGCTGGAAGAACTGAATTTTCAGTTCGAAAAAAGAAGTTACACAAGTAACTGGGTGCCGTACCCGAAAACGGAAGAGGTTTTAGGTCGGCCTCGAATCATACCAAGATGGTAGTGTGGACCCAGACACACTGCCTTTGGTATCCAAATAATACTTGCCAAAATTCTTGTATTATTTGGGGCGTTTATCAGACGCGTGTATTGATACGCCGTGCTCTTGAGCACCGTGAGGTAAGGCCGTCGCCGGCAGGTACTCACGTAAATCTACAACGAAAGTTGTCCCTATCTACTACCCCTGCGGGCAGGGGAAAGAATATGCCCGCGGCAAGGCATGCCTGTCGTAAAAGGCGACTAAAAGCCAATATGCACTATGACTGTTATTATATTCTTTGCCCAGTAATATCAGCATAGTATATGGAGTGATAGTGCTATAATACTCAGCTTGAACTGATATTAGAAACACTTTAAATGAAAAAGCGAATAAAAAGACATTTGAAGTTCAAGCGACAAATGTCACCAGTCATTTGAGTAATGGGTAGCTCAACTGGCAGTAGTTTAGGCTACGCAGTCTGACCGGAGACTTTCCGGTACCACGGGGAGCAGAAAGCCCTTGGACTTCTGTTCAATCTGCTCATTGGGTTCGGCCCTTTGGGGAGTATCGTGGTGGCTGTGGTTTAAACCTAAATGCTGGAAGAACTGAATTTTCAGTTCGAAAAAAGAAGTTACACAAGTAACTGGGTGCCGTACCCAAAAACGGAAGAGGTTTTAGGTCGGCCTCGAATCATACCAAGATGGTAGTGTGGACCCAGACACACTGCCACTGGTATCCAAATAAATACTTGCATAAGCTCGTTTTGTTTGGGGCGCTGATCAACGCATTGTATTGATCCGTTGTGTTTTGAACACCGTGAGGTAAGGCCGTCGCCGGCAGGTACTCACGTAAATCTACAACGAAAGTTGTCCCTATCTACTACCCCTGCGGGCAGGGGATAGAATATGCCCGCGGCAAGGCATGCCTGTCGTAAAAGGCGACTAAAAGCCAATATGCACTATGACTGTTATTATATTCTTTGCTTAGTAATATCAGCATAGTATATGGAGTGATAGTGCTATAATACTCAGCTTGAACTGATATTAGAAACACTTTAAATGAAAAAAGCTAATAAAAAGACATTTGAAGTTCAAGCGACAAATGTCACCAGTCATTTGAGTAAAGGGTTGCTCAACTGGCAGTAGTTTAGGCTACGCAGTCTGACCGGAGACTTTCCGGTACCACGGGGAGCAGAAAGCCCTTGGACTTCTGTTCAATCTGCTCATTGGGTTCGGCCCTTTGGGGAGTATCGTGGTGGCTGTGGTTGAAACCTAAATGCTGGAAGAACTGAATTTTCAGTTCGAAAAAAGAAGTTACACAAGTAACTGGGTGACGTACCCGAAAACGGAAGAGGTTTTAGGTCGGCCTCGAATCATACCAAGATGGTAGTGTGGACCCAGACACACTGCCTTTGGTATCCAAATAATACTTGCCATTTATTCTTGTATTATTTGGGGCGTTTATCAGACGCGTGTATTGATACGCCGTGCTCTTGAGCACCGTGAGGTAAGGCCGTCGCCGGCAGGTACTCACGTTAATCTACAACGCAAGTTGTCCCTATCTACTACCCCTGCGGGCAGGGGAAAGAATATGCCCGCGGCAAGGCATGCCTGTCGTAAAAGGCGACTAAAAGCCAATATGCACTATGACTGTTATTATATTCTTTGCACAGTAATATCAGCATAGTATATGGAGTGATAGTGCTATAATACTCAGCTTGAACTGATATTAGAAACACTTTAAATGAAAAAAGCTAATAAAAAGACATTTGAAGTTCAAGCGACAAATGTCACCAGTCATTTGAGTAAAGGGTTGCTCAACTGGCAGTAGTTTAGGCTACGCAGTCTGACCGGAGACTTTCCGGTACCACGGGGAGCAGAAAGCCCTTGGACTTCTGTTCAATCTGCTCATTGGGTTCGGCCCTTTGGGGAGTATCGTGGTGGCTGTGGTTGAAACCTAAATGCTGGAAGAACTGAATTTTCAGTTCGAAAAAAGAAGTTACACAAGTAACTGGGTGACGTACCCGAAAACGGAAGAGGTTTTAGGTCGGCCTCGAATCATACCAAGATGGTAGTGTGGACCCAGACACACTGCCTTTGGTATCCAAATAATACTTGCCAAAATTCTTGTATTATTTGGGGCGTTTATCAGACGCGTGTATTGATACGCCGTGCTCTTGAGCACCGTGAGGTAAGGCCGTCGCCGGCAGGTACTCACGTAAATCTACAACGAAAGTTGTCCCTATCTACTACCCCTGCGGGCAGGGGAAAGAATATGCCCGCGGCAAGGCATGCCTGTCGTAAAAGGCGACTAAAAGCCAATATGCACTATGACTTTTATTATATTCTTTGCCCAGTAATATCAGCATAGTATATGGAGTGATAGTGCTATAATACTCAGCTTGAACTGATATTAGAAACACTTTAAATGAAAAAGCGAATAAAAAGACATTTGAAGTTCAAGCGACAAATGTCACCAGTCATTTGAGTAAAGGGTTGCTCAACTGGCAGTAGTTTAGGCTACGCAGTCTGACCGGAGACTTTCCGGTACCACGGGGAGCAGAAAGCCCTTGGACTTCTGTTCAATCTGCTCATTGGGTTCGGCCCTTTGGGGAGTATCGTGGTGGCTGTGGTTTAAACCTAAATGCTGGAAGAACTGAATTTTCAGTTCGAAAAAAGAAGTTACACAAGTAACTGGGTGCCGTACCCGAAAACGGAAGAGGTTTTAGGTCGGCCTCGAAACATACCAAGATGGTAGTGTGGACCCAGACACACTGCCACTGGTACCCAAATAAATACTTGCATAAGCTCGTTTTGTTTGGGGCGCTGATCAACGCATTGTATTGATCCGTTGTGTTTTGAACACCGTGAGGTGAGGCCGTCGCCGGCAGGTACTCACGTAAATCTACAACGAAAGTTGTCCCTATCTACTTTCCCCTGCGGGTTTGGGGAAAGAATATGCCCGCGGCAAGGCATGCCTGTCGTAAAAGGCGACTAAAAGCCAATATGCACTATGACTGTTATTATATTCTTTGCCCAGTAATATCAGCATAGTATATGGAGTGATAGTGCTATAATACTCAGCTTGAACTGATATTAGAAACACTTTAAATGAAAAAGCAAATAAAAAGACATTTGAAGTTCAAGCGACAAATGTCACCAGTCATTTGAGTAATGGGTAGCTCAACTGGCAGTAGTTTAGGCTACGCAGTCTGACCGGAGACTTTCCGGTACCACGGGGAGCAGAAAGCCCTTGGACTTCTGTTCAATCTGCTCATTGGGTTCGGCCCTTTGGGGAGTATCGTGGTGGCTGTGGTTTAAACCTAAATGCTGGAAGAACTGAATTTTCAGTTCGAAAAAAGAAGTTACACAAGTAACTGGGTGCCGTACCCGAAAACGGAAGAGGTTTTAGGTCGGCCTCGAATCATACCAAGATGGTAGTGTGGACACAGACACACTGCCACTGGTATCCAAATAAATACTTGCATAAGCTCGTTTTGTTTGGGGCGCTGATCAACGCATTGTATTGATCCGTTGTGTTTTGAACACCGTGCGGTAAGGCCGTCGCCGGCAGGTACTCACGTAAATCTACAACGAAAGTTGTCCCTATCTACTTTCCCCTGCGGGTTTGGGGAAAGAATATGCCCGCGGCAAGGCATGCCTGTCGTAAAAGGCGACTAAAAGCCAATATGCACTATGACTGTTATTATATTCTTTGCCCAGTAATATCAGCATAGTATGTGGAGTGATAGTGCTATAATACTCAGCTTGAACTGATATTAGAAACACTTTAAATGAAAAAGCAAATAAAAAGACATTTGAAGTTCAAGCGACAAATGTCACCAGTCATTTGAGTAATGGGTAGCTCAACTGGCAGTAGTTTAGGCTACGCAGTCTGACCGGAGACTTTCCGGTACCACGGGGAGCAGAAAGCCCTTGGACTTCTGTTCAATCTGCTCATTGGGTTCGGCCCTTTGGGGAGTATCGTGGTGGCTGTGGTTTAAACCTAAATGCTGGAAGAACTGAATTTTCAGTTCGAAAAAAGAAGTTACACAAGTAACTGGGTGCCGTACCCGAAAACGGAAGAGGTTTTAGGTCGGCCTCGAATCATACCAAGATGGTAGTGTGGACCCAGACACACTGCCACTGGTACCCAAATAAATACTTGCATAAGCTCGTTTTGTTTGGGGCGCTGATCAACGCATTGTATTGATCCGTTGTGTTTTGAACACCGTGAGGTAAGGCCGTCGCCGGCAGGTACTCACGTAAATCTACAACGAAAGTTGTCCCTATCTACTTTCCCCTGCGGGTTTGGGGAAAGAATATGCCCGCGGCAAGGCATGCCTGTCGTAAAAGGCGACTAAAAGCCAATATGCACTATGACTGTTATTATATTCTTTGCCCAGTAATATCAGCATAGTATATGGAGTGATAGTGCTATAATACTCAGCTTGAACTGATATTAGAAACACTTTAAATGAAAAAGCAAATAAAAAGACATTTGAAGTTCAAGCGACAAATGTCACCAGTCATTTGAGTAATGGGTAGCTCAACTGGCAGTAGTTTAGGCTACGCAGTCTGACCGGAGACTTTCCGGTACCACGGGGAGCAGAAAGCCCTTGGACTTCTGTTCAATCTGCTCATTGGGTTCGGCCCTTTGGGGAGTATCGTGGTGGCTGTGGTTTAAACCTAAATGCTGGAAGAACTGAATTTTCAGTTCGAAAAAAGAAGTTACACAAGTAACTGGGTGCCGTACCCGAAAACGGAAGAGGTTTTAGGTCGGCCTCGAATCATACCAAGATGGTAGTGTGGACACAGACACACTGCCACTGGTCTCCAAATAAATACTTGCATAAGCTCGTTTTGTTTGGGGCGCTGATCAACGCATTGTATTGATCCGTTGTGTTTTGAACACCGTGAGGTAAGGCCGTCGCCGGCAGGTACTCACGTAAATCTACAACGAAAGTTGTCCCTATCTACTTTCCCCTGCGGGTTTGGGGAAAGAATATGCCCGCGGCAAGGCATGCCTGTCGTAAAAGGCGACTAAAAGCCAATATGCACTATGACTGTTATTATATTCTTTGCCCAGTAATATCAGCATAGTATGTGGAGTGATAGTGCTATAATACTCAGCTTGAACTGATATTAGAAACACTTTAAATGAAAAAGCAAATAAAAAGACATTTGAAGTTCAAGCGACAAATGTCACCAGTCATTTGAGTAATGGGTAGCTCAACTGGCAGTAGTTTAGGCTACGCAGTCTGACCGGAGACTTTCCGGTACCACGGGGAGCAGAAAGCCCTTGGACTTCTGTTCAATCTGCTCATTGGGTTCGGCCCTTTGGGGAGTATCGTGGTGGCTGTGGTTTAAACCTAAATGCTGGAAGAACTGAATTTTCAGTTCGAAAAAAGAAGTTACACAAGTAACTGGGTGCCGTACCCGAAAACGGAAGAGGTTTTAGGTCGGCCTCGAATCATACCAAGATGATAGTGTGGACCCAGACACACTGCCACTGGTATCCAAATAAATACTTGCATAAGCTCGTTTTGTTTGGGGCGCTGATCAACGCATTGTATTGATCCGTTGTGTTTTGAACACCGTGAGGTAAGGCCGTCGCCGGCAGGTACTCACGTAAATCTACAACGAAAGTTGTCCCTATCTACTTTCCCCTGCGGGCAGGGGATAGAATATGCCCGCGGCAAGGCATGCCTGTCGTAAAAGGCGACTAAAAGCCAATATGCACTATGACTGTTATTATATTCTTTGCCCAGTAATATCAGCATAGTATATGGAGTGATAGTGCTATAATACTCAGCTTGAACTGATATTAGAAACACTTTAAATGAAAAAGCGAATAAAAAGACATTTGAAGTTCAAGCGACAAATGTCACCAGTCATTTGAGTAATGGGTTGCTCAACTGGCAGTAGTTTAGGCTACGCAGTCTGACCGGAGACTTTCCGGTACCACGGGGAGCAGAAAGCCCTTGGACTTCTGTTCAATCTGCTCATTGGGTTCGGCCCTTTGGGGAGTATCGTGGTGGCTGTGGTTGAAACCTAAATGCTGGAAGAACTGAATTTTCAGTTCGAAAAAAGAAGTTACACAAGTAACTGGGTGCCGTACCCGAAAACGGAAGAGGTTTTAGGTCGGCCTCGAATCATACCAAGATGGTAGTGTGGACCCAGACACACTGCCTTTGGTATCCAAATAATACTTGCCATTCATTCTTGTATTATTTGGGGCGTTTATCAGACGCGTGTATTGATACGCCGTGCTCTTGAGCACCGTGAGGTAAGGCCGTCGCCGGCAGGTACTCACGTTAACCTACAACGCAAGTTGTCCCTATCTACTTCCCCTGCGGGTTTGGGGAAAGAATATGCCCGCGGCAAGGCATGCCTGTCGTAAAAGGCGACTAAAAGCCAATATGCACTATGACTGTTATTATATTCTTTGCCCAGTAATATCAGCATAGTATATGGAGTGATAGTGCTATAATACTCAGCTTGAACTGATATTAGAAACACTTTAAATGAAAAAGCGAATAAAAAGACATTTGAAGTTCAAGCGACAAATGTCACCAGTCATTTGAGTAATGGGTAGCTCAACTGGCAGTAGTTTAGGCTACGCAGTCTGACCGGAGACTTTCCGGTACCACGGGGAGCAGAAAGCCCTTGGACTTCTGTTCAATCTGCTCATTGGGTTCGGCCCTTTGGGGAGTATCGTGGTGGCTGTGGTTGAAACCTAAATGCTGGAAGAACTGAATTTTCAGTTCGAAAAAAGAAGTTACACAAGTAACTGGGTGACGTACCCGAAAACGGAAGAGGTTTTAGGTCGGCCTCGAATCATACCAAGATGGTAGTGTGGACCCAGACACACTGCCTTTGGTATCCAAATAATACTTGCCATTTATTCTTGTATTATTTGGGGCGTTTATCAGACGCGTGTATTGATACGCCGTGCTCTTGAGCACCGTGAGGTAAGGCCGTCGCCGGCAGGTACTCACGTTAATCTACAACGCAAGTTGTCCCTATCTACTTCCCCTGCGGGTTTGGGGAAAGAATATGCCCGCGGCAAGGCATGCCTGTCGTAAAAGGCGACTAAAAGCCAATATGCACTATGACTGTTATTATATTCTTTGCCCAGTAATATCAGCATAGTATATGGAGTGATAGTGCTATAATACTCAGCTTGAACTGATATTAGAAACACTTTAAATGAAAAAGCGAATAAAAAGACATTTGAAGTTCAAGCGACAAATGTCACCAGTCATTTGAGTAATGGGTAGCTCAACTGGCAGTAGTTTAGGCTACGCAGTCTGACCGGAGACTTTCCGGTACCACGGGGAGCAGAAAGCCCTTGGACTTCTGTTCAATCTGCTCATTGGGTTCGGCCCTTTGGGGAGTATCGTGGTGGCTGTGGTTTAAACCTAAATGCTGGAAGAACTGAATTTTCAGTTCGAAAAAAGAAGTTACACAAGTAACTGGGTGCCGTACCCGAAAACGGAAGAGGTTTTAGGTCGGCCTCGAATCATACCAAGATGGTAGTGTGGACCCAGACACACTGCCACTGGTACCCAAATAAATACTTGCATAAGCTCGTTTTGTTTGGGGCGCTGATCAACGCATTGTATTGATCCGTTGTGTTTTGAACACCGTGAGGTGAGGCCGTCGCCGGCAGGTACTCACGTAAATCTACAACGAAAGTTGTCCCTATCTACTTTCCCCTGCGGGTTTGGGGAAAGAATATGCCCGCGGCAAGGCATGCCTGTCGTAAAAGGCGACTAAAAGCCAATATGCACTATGACTGTTATTATATTCTTTGCCCAGTAATATCAGCATAGTATGTGGAGTGATAGTGCTATAATACTCAGCTTGAACTGATATTAGAAACACTTTAAATGAAAAAGCAAATAAAAAGACATTTGAAGTTCAAGCGACAAATGTCACCAGTCATTTGAGTAATGGGTAGCTCAACTGGCAGTAGTTTAGGCTACGCAGTCTGACCGGAGACTTTCCGGTACCACGGGGAGCAGAAAGCCCTTGGACTTCTGTTCAATCTGCTCATTGGGTTCGGCCCTTTGGGGAGTATCGTGGTGGCTGTGGTTTAAACCTAAATGCTGGAAGAACTGAATTTTCAGTTCGAAAAAAGAAGTTACACAAGTAACTGGGTGCCGTACCCGAAAACGGAAGAGGTTTTAGGTCGGCCTCGAATCATACCAAGATGGTAGTGTGGACCCAGACACACTGCCACTGGTATCCAAATAAATACTTGCATAAGCTCGTTTTGTTTGGGGCGCTGATCAACGCATTGTATTGATCCGTTGTGTTTTGAACACCGTGAGGTAAGGCCGTCGCCGGCAGGTACTCACGTAAATCTACAACGAAAGTTGTCCCTATCTACTTTCCCCTGCGGGCAGGGGATAGAATATGCCCGCGGCAAGGCATGCCTGTCGTAAAAGGCGACTAAAAGCCAATATGCACTATGACTGTTATTATATTCTTTGCCCAGTAATATCAGCATAGTATATGGAGTGATAGTGCTATAATACTCAGCTTGAACTGATATTAGAAACACTTTAAATGAAAAAGCGAATAAAAAGACATTTGAAGTTCAAGCGACAAATGTCACCAGTCATTTGAGTAATGGGTAGCTCAACTGGCAGTAGTTTAGGCTACGCAGTCTGACCGGAGACTTTCCGGTACCACGGGGAGCAGAAAGCCCTTGGACTTCTGTTCAATCTGCTCATTGGGTTCGGCCCTTTGGGGAGTATCGTGGTGGCTGTGGTTTAAACCTAAATGCTGGAAGAACTGAATTTTCAGTTCGAAAAAAGAAGTTACACAAGTAACTGGGTGCCGTACCCGAAAACGGAAGAGGTTTTAGGTCGGCCTCGAAACATACCAAGATGGTAGTGTGGACCCAGACACACTGCCACTGGTACCCAAATAAATACTTGCATAAGCTCGTTTTGTTTGGGGCGCTGATCAACGCATTGTATTGATCCGTTGTGTTTTGAACACCGTGAGGTGAGGCCGTCGCCGGCAGGTACTCACGTAAATCTACAACGAAAGTTGTCCCTATCTACTTTCCCCTGCGGGTTTGGGGAAAGAATATGCCCGCGGCAAGGCATGCCTGTCGTAAAAGGCGACTAAAAGCCAATATGCACTATGACTGTTATTATATTCTTTGCCCAGTAATATCAGCATAGTATATGGAGTGATAGTGCTATAATACTCAGCTTGAACTGATATTAGAAACACTTTAAATGAAAAAGCAAATAAAAAGACATTTGAAGTTCAAGCGACAAATGTCACCAGTCATTTGAGTAATGGGTAGCTCAACTGGCAGTAGTTTAGGCTACGCAGTCTGACCGGAGACTTTCCGGTACCACGGGGAGCAGAAA
Source organism: Bactrocera oleae (assembly GCF_042242935.1). Classification (NCBI taxonomy): domain Eukaryota; kingdom Metazoa; phylum Arthropoda; class Insecta; order Diptera; family Tephritidae; genus Bactrocera; species Bactrocera oleae. The sequence continues at coordinate 5,850,667 of NC_091542.1, read as the reverse complement.
GCCCTTGGACTTCTGTTCAATCTGCTCATTGGGTTCGGCCCTTTGGGGAGTATCGTGGTGGCTGTGGTTTAAACCTAAATGCTGGAAGAACTGAATTTTCAGTTCGAAAAAAGAAGTTACACAAGTAACTGGGTGCCGTACCCGAAAACGGAAGAGGTTTTAGGTCGGCCTCGAATCATACCAAGATGGTAGTGTGGACACAGACACACTGCCACTGGTATCCAAATAAATACTTGCATAAGCTCGTTTTGTTTGGGGCGCTGATCAACGCATTGTATTGATCCGTTGTGTTTTGAACACCGTGCGGTAAGGCCGTCGCCGGCAGGTACTCACGTAAATCTACAACGAAAGTTGTCCCTATCTACTTTCCCCTGCGGGTTTGGGGAAAGAATATGCCCGCGGCAAGGCATGCCTGTCGTAAAAGGCGACTAAAAGCCAATATGCACTATGACTGTTATTATATTCTTTGCCCAGTAATATCAGCATAGTATGTGGAGTGATAGTGCTATAATACTCAGCTTGAACTGATATTAGAAACACTTTAAATGAAAAAGCAAATAAAAAGACATTTGAAGTTCAAGCGACAAATGTCACCAGTCATTTGAGTAATGGGTAGCTCAACTGGCAGTAGTTTAGGCTACGCAGTCTGACCGGAGACTTTCCGGTACCACGGGGAGCAGAAAGCCCTTGGACTTCTGTTCAATCTGCTCATTGGGTTCGGCCCTTTGGGGAGTATCGTGGTGGCTGTGGTTTAAACCTAAATGCTGGAAGAACTGAATTTTCAGTTCGAAAAAAGAAGTTACACAAGTAACTGGGTGCCGTACCCGAAAACGGAAGAGGTTTTAGGTCGGCCTCGAATCATACCAAGATGGTAGTGTGGACCCAGACACACTGCCACTGGTACCCAAATAAATACTTGCATAAGCTCGTTTTGTTTGGGGCGCTGATCAACGCATTGTATTGATCCGTTGTGTTTTGAACACCGTGAGGTAAGGCCGTCGCCGGCAGGTACTCACGTAAATCTACAACGAAAGTTGTCCCTATCTACTTTCCCCTGCGGGTTTGGGGAAAGAATATGCCCGCGGCAAGGCATGCCTGTCGTAAAAGGCGACTAAAAGCCAATATGCACTATGACTGTTATTATATTCTTTGCCCAGTAATATCAGCATAGTATATGGAGTGATAGTGCTATAATACTCAGCTTGAACTGATATTAGAAACACTTTAAATGAAAAAGCAAATAAAAAGACATTTGAAGTTCAAGCGACAAATGTCACCAGTCATTTGAGTAATGGGTAGCTCAACTGGCAGTAGTTTAGGCTACGCAGTCTGACCGGAGACTTTCCGGTACCACGGGGAGCAGAAAGCCCTTGGACTTCTGTTCAATCTGCTCATTGGGTTCGGCCCTTTGGGGAGTATCGTGGTGGCTGTGGTTTAAACCTAAATGCTGGAAGAACTGAATTTTCAGTTCGAAAAAAGAAGTTACACAAGTAACTGGGTGCCGTACCCGAAAACGGAAGAGGTTTTAGGTCGGCCTCGAATCATACCAAGATGGTAGTGTGGACACAGACACACTGCCACTGGTCTCCAAATAAATACTTGCATAAGCTCGTTTTGTTTGGGGCGCTGATCAACGCATTGTATTGATCCGTTGTGTTTTGAACACCGTGAGGTAAGGCCGTCGCCGGCAGGTACTCACGTAAATCTACAACGAAAGTTGTCCCTATCTACTTTCCCCTGCGGGTTTGGGGAAAGAATATGCCCGCGGCAAGGCATGCCTGTCGTAAAAGGCGACTAAAAGCCAATATGCACTATGACTGTTATTATATTCTTTGCCCAGTAATATCAGCATAGTATGTGGAGTGATAGTGCTATAATACTCAGCTTGAACTGATATTAGAAACACTTTAAATGAAAAAGCAAATAAAAAGACATTTGAAGTTCAAGCGACAAATGTCACCAGTCATTTGAGTAATGGGTAGCTCAACTGGCAGTAGTTTAGGCTACGCAGTCTGACCGGAGACTTTCCGGTACCACGGGGAGCAGAAAGCCCTTGGACTTCTGTTCAATCTGCTCATTGGGTTCGGCCCTTTGGGGAGTATCGTGGTGGCTGTGGTTTAAACCTAAATGCTGGAAGAACTGAATTTTCAGTTCGAAAAAAGAAGTTACACAAGTAACTGGGTGCCGTACCCGAAAACGGAAGAGGTTTTAGGTCGGCCTCGAATCATACCAAGATGGTAGTGTGGACCCAGACACACTGCCACTGGTATCCAAATAAATACTTGCATAAGCTCGTTTTTTTTGGGGCGCTGATCAACGCATTGTATTGATCCGTTGTGTTTTGAACACCGTGAGGTAAGGCCGTCGCCGGCAGGTACTCACGTAAATCTACAACGAAAGTTGTCCCTATCTACTTTCCCCTGCGGGCAGGGGATAGAATATGCCCGCGGCAAGGCATGCCTGTCGTAAAAGGCGACTAAAAGCCAATATGCACTATGACTGTTATTATATTCTTTGCCCAGTAATATCAGCATAGTATATGGAGTGATAGTGCTATAATACTCAGCTTGAACTGATATTAGAAACACTTTAAATGAAAAAGCGAATAAAAAGACATTTGAAGTTCAAGCGACAAATGTCACCAGTCATTTGAGTAATGGGTTGCTCAACTGGCAGTAGTTTAGGCTACGCAGTCTGACCGGAGACTTTCCGGTACCACGGGGAGCAGAAAGCCCTTGGACTTCTGTTCAATCTGCTCATTGGGTTCGGCCCTTTGGGGAGTATCGTGGTGGCTGTGGTTGAAACCTAAATGCTGGAAGAACTGAATTTTCAGTTCGAAAAAAGAAGTTACACAAGTAACTGGGTGCCGTACCCGAAAACGGAAGAGGTTTTAGGTCGGCCTCGAATCATACCAAGATGGTAGTGTGGACCCAGACACACTGCCTTTGGTATCCAAATAATACTTGCCATTCATTCTTGTATTATTTGGGGCGTTTATCAGACGCGTGTATTGATACGCCGTGCTCTTGAGCACCGTGAGGTAAGGCCGTCGCCGGCAGGTACTCACGTTAACCTACAACGCAAGTTGTCCCTATCTACTTCCCCTGCGGGTTTGGGGAAAGAATATGCCCGCGGCAAGGCATGCCTGTCGTAAAAGGCGACTAAAAGCCAATATGCACTATGACTGTTATTATATTCTTTGCCCAGTAATATCAGCATAGTATATGGAGTGATAGTGCTATAATACTCAGCTTGAACTGATATTAGAAACACTTTAAATGAAAAAGCGAATAAAAAGACATTTGAAGTTCAAGCGACAAATGTCACCAGTCATTTGAGTAATGGGTAGCTCAACTGGCAGTAGTTTAGGCTACGCAGTCTGACCGGAGACTTTCCGGTACCACGGGGAGCAGAAAGCCCTTGGACTTCTGTTCAATCTGCTCATTGGGTTCGGCCCTTTGGGGAGTATCGTGGTGGCTGTGGTTGAAACCTAAATGCTGGAAGAACTGAATTTTCAGTTCGAAAAAAGAAGTTACACAAGTAACTGGGTGACGTACCCGAAAACGGAAGAGGTTTTAGGTCGGCCTCGAATCATACCAAGATGGTAGTGTGGACCCAGACACACTGCCTTTGGTATCCAAATAATACTTGCCATTTATTCTTGTATTATTTGGGGCGTTTATCAGACGCGTGTATTGATACGCCGTGCTCTTGAGCACCGTGAGGTAAGGCCGTCGCCGGCAGGTACTCACGTTAATCTACAACGCAAGTTGTCCCTATCTACTTCCCCTGCGGGTTTGGGGAAAGAATATGCCCGCGGCAAGGCATGCCTGTCGTAAAAGGCGACTAAAAGCCAATATGCACTATGACTGTTATTATATTCTTTGCCCAGTAATATCAGCATAGTATATGGAGTGATAGTGCTATAATACTCAGCTTGAACTGATATTAGAAACACTTTAAATGAAAAAGCGAATAAAAAGACATTTGAAGTTCAAGCGACAAATGTCACCAGTCATTTGAGTAATGGGTAGCTCAACTGGCAGTAGTTTAGGCTACGCAGTCTGACCGGAGACTTTCCGGTACCACGGGGAGCAGAAAGCCCTTGGACTTCTGTTCAATCTGCTCATTGGGTTCGGCCCTTTGGGGAGTATCGTGGTGGCTGTGGTTTAAACCTAAATGCTGGAAGAACTGAATTTTCAGTTCGAAAAAAGAAGTTACACAAGTAACTGGGTGCCGTACCCGAAAACGGAAGAGGTTTTAGGTCGGCCTCGAATCATACCAAGATGGTAGTGTGGACCCAGACACACTGCCACTGGTACCCAAATAAATACTTGCATAAGCTCGTTTTGTTTGGGGCGCTGATCAACGCATTGTATTGATCCGTTGTGTTTTGAACACCGTGAGGTGAGGCCGTCGCCGGCAGGTACTCACGTAAATCTACAACGAAAGTTGTCCCTATCTACTTTCCCCTGCGGGTTTGGGGAAAGAATATGCCCGCGGCAAGGCATGCCTGTCGTAAAAGGCGACTAAAAGCCAATATGCACTATGACTGTTATTATATTCTTTGCCCAGTAATATCAGCATAGTATGTGGAGTGATAGTGCTATAATACTCAGCTTGAACTGATATTAGAAACACTTTAAATGAAAAAGCAAATAAAAAGACATTTGAAGTTCAAGCGACAAATGTCACCAGTCATTTGAGTAATGGGTAGCTCAACTGGCAGTAGTTTAGGCTACGCAGTCTGACCGGAGACTTTCCGGTACCACGGGGAGCAGAAAGCCCTTGGACTTCTGTTCAATCTGCTCATTGGGTTCGGCCCTTTGGGGAGTATCGTGGTGGCTGTGGTTTAAACCTAAATGCTGGAAGAACTGAATTTTCAGTTCGAAAAAAGAAGTTACACAAGTAACTGGGTGCCGTACCCGAAAACGGAAGAGGTTTTAGGTCGGCCTCGAATCATACCAAGATGGTAGTGTGGACCCAGACACACTGCCACTGGTATCCAAATAAATACTTGCATAAGCTCGTTTTGTTTGGGGCGCTGATCAACGCATTGTATTGATCCGTTGTGTTTTGAACACCGTGAGGTAAGGCCGTCGCCGGCAGGTACTCACGTAAATCTACAACGAAAGTTGTCCCTATCTACTTTCCCCTGCGGGCAGGGGATAGAATATGCCCGCGGCAAGGCATGCCTGTCGTAAAAGGCGACTAAAAGCCAATATGCACTATGACTGTTATTATATTCTTTGCCCAGTAATATCAGCATAGTATATGGAGTGATAGTGCTATAATACTCAGCTTGAACTGATATTAGAAACACTTTAAATGAAAAAGCGAATAAAAAGACATTTGAAGTTCAAGCGACAAATGTCACCAGTCATTTGAGTAATGGGTTGCTCAACTGGCAGTAGTTTAGGCTACGCAGTCTGACCGGAGACTTTCCGGTACCACGGGGAGCAGAAAGCCCTTGGACTTCTGTTCAATCTGCTCATTGGGTTCGGCCCTTTGGGGAGTATCGTGGTGGCTGTGGTTGAAACCTAAATGCTGGAAGAACTGAATTTTCAGTTCGAAAAAAGAAGTTACACAAGTAACTGGGTGACGTACCCGAAAACGGAAGAGGTTTTAGGTCGGCCTCGAATCATACCAAGATGGTAGTGTGGACCCAGACACACTGCCTTTGGTATCCAAATAATACTTGCCATTTATTCTTGTATTATTTGGGGCGTTTATCAGACGCGTGTATTGATACGCCGTGCTCTTGAGCACCGTGAGGTAAGGCCGTCGCCGGCAGGTACTCACGTTAATCTACAACGCAAGTTGTCCCTATCTACTTCCCCTGCGGGTTTGGGGAAAGAATATGCCCGCGGCAAGGCATGCCTGTCGTAAAAGGCGACTAAAAGCCAATATGCACTATGACTGTTATTATATTCTTTGCCCAGTAATATCAGCATAGTATATGGAGTGATAGTGCTATAATACTCAGCTTGAACTGATATTAGAAACACTTTAAATGAAAAAGCGAATAAAAAGACATTTGAAGTTCAAGCGACAAATGTCACCAGTCATTTGAGTAATGGGTAGCTCAACTGGCAGTAGTTTAGGCTACGCAGTCTGACCGGAGACTTTCCGGTACCACGGGGAGAAGAAAGCCCTTGGACTTCTGTTCAATCTGCTCATTGGGTTCGGCCCTTTGGGGAGTATCGTGGTGGCTGTGGTTTAAACCTAAATGCTGGAAGAACTGAATTTTCAGTTCGAAAAAAGAAGTTACACAAGTAACTGGGTGCCGTACCCGAAAACGGAAGAGGTTTTAGGTCGGCCTCGAATCATACCAAGATGGTAGTGTGGACACAGACACACTGCCACTGGTATCCAAATAAATACTTGCATAAGCTCGTTTTGTTTGGGGCGCTGATCAACGCATTGTATTGATCCGTTGTGTTTTGAACACCGTGAGGTAAGGCCGTCGCCGGCAGGTACTCACGTAAATCTACAACGAAAGTTGTCCCTATCTACTTTCCCCTGCGGGTTTGGGGAAAGAATATGCCCGCGGCAAGGCATGCCTGTCGTAAAAGGCGACTAAAAGCCAATATGCACTATGACTGTTATTATATTCTTTGCCCAGTAATATCAGCATAGTATGTGGAGTGATAGTGCTATAATACTCAGCTTGAACTGATATTAGAAACACTTTAAATGAAAAAGCAAATAAAAAGACATTTGAAGTTCAAGCGACAAATGTCACCAGTCATTTGAGTAATGGGTAGCTCAACTGGCAGTAGTTTAGGCTACGCAGTCTGACCGGAGACTTTCCGGTACCACGGGGAGCAGAAAGCCCTTGGACTTCTGTTCAATCTGCTCATTGGGTTCGGCCCTTTGGGGAGTATCGTGGTGGCTGTGGTTTAAACCTAAATGCTGGAAGAACTGAATTTTCAGTTCGAAAAAAGAAGTTACAAAAGTAACTGGGTGCCGTACCCGAAAACGGAAGAGGTTTTAGGTGGGCCTCGAATCATACCAAGATGGTAGTGTGGACCCAGACACACTGCCACTGGTACCCAAATAAATACTTGCATAAGCTCGTTTTGTTTGGGGCGCTGATCAACGCATTGTATTGATCCGTTGTGTTTTGAACACCGTGAGGTAAGGCCGTCGCCGGCAGGTACTCACGTAAATCTACAACGAAAGTTGTCCCTATCTACTTTCCCCTGCGGGTTTGGGGAAAGAATATGCCCGCGGCAAGGCATGCCTGTCGTAAAAGGCGACTAAAAGCCAATATGCACTATGACTGTTATTATATTCTTTGCCCAGTAATATCAGCATAGTATATGGAGTGATAGTGCTATAATACTCAGCTTGAACTGATATTAGAAACACTTTAAATGAAAAAGCAAATAAAAAGACATTTGAAGTTCAAGCGACAAATGTCACCAGTCATTTGAGTAATGGGTAGCTCAACTGGCAGTAGTTTAGGCTACGCAGTCTGACCGGAGACTTTCCGGTACCACGGGGAGCAGAAAGCCCTTGGACTTCTGTTCAATCTGCTCATTGGGTTCGGCCCTTTGGGGAGTATCGTGGTGGCTGTGGTTTAAACCTAAATGCTGGAAGAACTGAATTTTCAGTTCGAAAAAAGAAGTTACACAAGTAACTGGGTGCCGTACCCGAAAACGGAAGAGGTTTTAGGTCGGCCTCGAATCATACCAAGATGGTAGTGTGGACACAGACACACTGCCACTGGTCTCCAAATAAATACTTGCATAAGCTCGTTTTGTTTGGGGCGCTGATCAACGCATTGTATTGATCCGTTGTGTTTTGAACACCGTGAGGTAAGGCCGTCGCCGGCAGGTACTCACGTAAATCTACAACGAAAGTTGTCCCTATCTACTTTCCCCTGCGGGTTTGGGGAAAGAATATGCCCGCGGCAAGGCATGCCTGTCGTAAAAGGCGACTAAAAGCCAATATGCACTATGACTGTTATTATATTCTTTGCCCAGTAATATCAGCATAGTATGTGGAGTGATAGTGCTATAATACTCAGCTTGAACTGATATTAGAAACACTTTAAATGAAAAAGCAAATAAAAAGACATTTGAAGTTCAAGCGACAAATGTCACCAGTCATTTAAGTAATGGGTAGCTCAACTGGCAGTAGTTTAGGCTACGCAGTCTGACCGGAGACTTTCCGGTACCACGGGGAGCAGAAAGCCCTTGGACTTCTGTTCAATCTGCTCATTGGGTTCGGCCCTTTGGGGAGTATCGTGGTGGCTGTGGTTTAAACCTAAATGCTGGAAGAACTGAATTTTCAGTTCGAAAAAAGAAGTTACACAAGTAACTGGGTGCCGTACCCGAAAACGGAAGAGGTTTTAGGTCGGCCTCGAATCATACCAAGATGGTAGTGTGGACCCAGACACACTGCCACTGGTATCCAAATAAATACTTGCATAAGCTCGTTTTGTTTGGGGCGCTGATCAACGCATTGTATTGATCCGTTGTGTTTTGAACACCGTGAGGTAAGGCCGTCGCCGGCAGGTACTCACGTAAATCTACAACGAAAGTTGTCCCTATCTACTTTCCCCTGCGGGCAGGGAATAGAATATGCCCGCGGCAAGGCATGCCTGTCGTAAAAGGCGACTAAAAGCCAATATGCACTATGACTGTTATTATATTCTTTGCCCAGTAATATCAGCATAGTATATGGAGTGATAGTGCTATAATACTCAGCTTGAACTGATATTAGAAACACTTTAAATGAAAAAGCGAATAAAAAGACATTTGAAGTTCAAGCGACAAATGTCACCAGTCATTTGAGTAATGGGTTGCTCAACTGGCAGTAGTTTAGGCTACGCAGTCTGACCGGAGACTTTCCGGTACCACGGGGAGCAGAAAGCCCTTGGACTTCTGTTCAATCTGCTCATTGGGTTCGGCCCTTTGGGGAGTATCGTGGTGGCTGTGGTTGAAACCTAAATGCTGGAAGAACTGAATTTTCAGTTCGAAAAAAGAAGTTACACAAGTAACTGGGTGCCGTACCCGAAAACGGAAGAGGTTTTAGGTCGGCCTCGAATCATACCAAGATGGTAGTGTGGACCCAGACACACTGCCTTTGGTATCCAAATAATACTTGCCATTCATTCTTGTATTATTTGGGGCGTTTATCAGACGCGTGTATTGATACGCCGTGCTCTTGAGCACCGTGAGGTAAGGCCGTCGCCGGCAGGTACTCACGTTAATCTACAACGCAAGTTGTCCCTATCTACTTCCCCTGCGGGTTTGGGGAAAGAATATGCCCGCGGCAAGGCATGCCTGTCGTAAAAGGCGACTAAAAGCCAATATGCACTATGACTGTTATTATATTCTTTGCCCAGTAATATCAGCATAGTATATGGAGTGATAGTGCTATAATACTCAGCTTGAACTGATATTAGAAACACTTTAAATGAAAAAGCGAATAAAAAGACATTTGAAGTTCAAGCGACAAATGTCACCAGTCATTTGAGTAATGGGTAGCTCAACTGGCAGTAGTTTAGGCTACGCAGTCTGACCGGAGACTTTCCGGTACCACGGGGAGCAGAAAGCCCTTGGACTTCTGTTCAATCTGCTCATTGGGTTCGGCCCTTTGGGGAGTATCGTGGTGGCTGTGGTTGAAACCTAAATGCTGGAAGAACTGAATTTTCAGTTCGAAAAAAGAAGTTACACAAGTAACTGGGTGCCGTACCCGAAAACGGAAGAGGTTTTAGGTCGGCCTCGAATCATACCAAGATGGTAGTGTGGACCCAGACACACTGCCTTTGGTATCCAAATAATACTTGCCAAAATTCTTGTATTATTTGGGGCGTTTATCAGACGCGTGTATTGATACGCCGTGCTCTTGAGCACCGTGAGGTAAGGCCGTCGCCGGCAGGTACTCACGTTAATCTACAACGCAAGTTGTCCCTATCTACTCATTCAATCGTAGGCATTCGTAGCGAGCAGACGTATTAGCGCGTGTTTAAAATTAATTTCAGTCAATTCGTAGTGTATATGTGAGTTTTTCATAGTGTTAGTGAGCGATTCGTGAATAGTATATATTTAATAGTGTGTGTGCACGCAGGTGTTCCATATTAATATATGTGAGTATATGTGTGTATTAACAAAATTGGCAGATTGTTATTGAGCAAGATTTGGAACTAAAACAAGTGTTTTTAGTGTTTGTTTGCTTGTGTGTACAAGCACTTTGGGCTTTGTGCCTTTTAACTTGTCTTAGTAGGCTTTGATACTTCGATACATATTTGCTACGCCTACTGGTGTACTAGTGTATTGAAGAGTAGTTTTTTGGTGCTCAGGTACTTTATATACTAGAGCCTTTTTGTATATTGTAGTAGGCTTTGTATATGATTACAACGCCTACTTGAGTAAAAATTTTATTTTTAGCTTGCAGGTAGATTTGCGCACAGTGGTTTTGTTGGGAAATTTTTTTCAAAATTACTCAGTTGGCTTTGAATACGAATACAACGCCTACTTGAGTGAAAATTTTATTTTAGCTTGCAAGTAGATTTGTGTACAGTGGTTTTTTGAGAAATTTTTGTAAATTTTGTAGTTGGCGCTTACAACGTCTGCGTTTGTGCAAGTGGGTGTGTTAGGGTGTAGGATTGTTGTAAAAAAAAATTTTTTTTTTTAATTTTTTTTTTTTTTTTTTTCTCTGGATTAGATTCGTAGATTAGGGTACAGCAGGTTTTGTAGGTGGCCCCGTCCGTAGTCTCAGTGACTGTGCCGTGGTGGTGTTTTTGACTTGGGTTGCCTATTCAGGAGTGCTGTGTTGAGTGTCTGGTTTTCAGTTGCTGTTGTTTTCTAGGGGATTTCGGCAGTTTTGCTTACAGGGTGTTAGTGGTTGTCCTAGTATTGGAGGCGCTGACTCCAGGGTGAATTAAGGTTGACTTTTAGCCCACGGTGCGATTGATACAACGTCACATCGGTCGATTCGCAACCGTTACGGGGACTTTGTTCTGTCCGGCGGTTAATTGAGTGACCTCTTCCACGCCTTTGGCTGGAGGTGTGAGTTGTGTCCCTGCGATAACGCGATAATCGACTGTTTGGGTGGTAACTGCTATTGAGCGGGTTTACGCGCGAGTTAGCTTCTTCAGTGCGTTCAATCGCACGTGCCTGGTGAGCGACTGTTTGATCTTTCCGGAACAGGGGCTTCTGCGCCAGTGTTTTTTACCGGCGGATCAGCCTGCCTGGTAGGGGATCTAGATTGAAGATGCCTCCCCCACGGAGGAGGAAGGTTAAGTCCCTTGCTGAGAGCGATGGGTCTGTGCCTGCAAAAATGGTTGTAGAGACGTCGTCCGGTGAGGATAGTGCAGTGTCATCTACTGATGGGTCACCGGTGCGCAGAAAGGTTAGGTTGAGGTCACCACCTTTGGCAAAATCTTGGGGCTTTGTGCGCTTCACTGACTCTAGTGAAAGCAGTAGTTCTAGTAGTGAGACAGGGGATACTACTGACACAGTTAAGAAGGGGGGTGACGCTAAGATGAGTGTTAATAAAGGTGGTGAGGTTAAGGCTGGAAGAGGTGTTGGGCGTGTTAGTGAAAGGGGTGGAAAGGAAATAGGTGTTAGTTCCAACATGGTGAAGAAGAAGGATAGTAAGCGTGGCAACCGTGAATTTGCCAAGGGCGCTGTTGCTGTTGGTGGTAGTGCGGTAAGCCATGTTGCTGCTGTGAAGAGGATTACTGGGGAGCTAAGCGGGTTGGTCTTTGGAGACAAGAAGTTTGAGATGGAAACCGTGAAGGGGCTGATGGAGCTTGCTTCTAAATATGAAGCACTCCTAATGACGGTTATTACCGAGAATGCCCATCTTCGCGGTCAAGTTGACGCCCTTAGAGGAGGCTGTGGGGAACACACCTCGCCACCGAGCAGGTCAATGCTGGCTCCATCGGCACCGATGCCTCCGCCCCCAGCACCTGTACTGGAGGCGATTGCACCGGTGGCGCCGAAGCCTGTTGAAACCTGGTCTGTTGTGGTCAGGAGCAAGGGGCCTGCAACTTCCTCTAAGGAAGTAATTAGAAAGGTAGTTAAGGAGGTGGGTCCTTCACTCGGTGTGAGGATCCATGAGGTGAAGCCTATCAAGGGTGTGATCCGCACACCTTCTGTTTCTGAGACGGAGGTGCGGTCAGGAAGGCCACAGAGCTGCCAGTTGCGTCAATGCAATCCATTGCCGTAACTGTGCATTCAAGGGTAGGCCAGCTGGGCATTTTATGATGTCGGCTGTCTGCCCGATATATTGTGGGATTGTTGAGAGCGCCCTCGCCAGACACTGATGGGGGGGATTATTCAGTTAAACTGTCAGGGGTCGTATGCCGTAATGTGCGAGTTGGGGGGGTATATGACTGAGGGGGGGTGCGGCATTGCCTTAATCCAGGAGCCCTATGCCATCAATGGTGTGGTTCGAGGTTTTCCGGGTGGTTTCAGGGTCTTTTTGGACGTTAGGGCTAATGCTGCAATTGTTGTGAGTGATCCTAACTATGATTGTGTAGTTGTGGATTCCTCACAACTGGGTGTATGTGTTTCTGTAGAGGGGGGGTTTGGTAGAATACTTATTGCTAGTATCTATTGTAAAATTGGTGAGCCCTTAGAGCCTTATCTGAGTTATATGGATAAGGTACTACTACTTGCGAGTGGTAGTCCTCTTATACTTGGCTTGGACGCGAATGCTACGTCTTCGATGTGGTTTAGTAAGGTATCCCGGCATTCGTCTGGATATCAAAGCCACAGTCGTGGAGTGGTATTAAGTGAATGGGTGGTGGGTAAAAACCTTCACATTCTAAACGAGCCGAGCGAGTGGTATACTTTTGATGGGCCTAGGGGTGTCAGTGACATTGACGTGACTTTGATGAACGAGGCAGCAAATAGTGTTTCGTGTTGGGTAGGAAATTAAGGGAGGGTGGGGATTGAGTGATCATAATTTGATTCAAATTATGGTTTCTTCTCAGTCCCCCCCTTTACAGTTCGTAAGTCCGTTGCGGCGATGGCGTACCTCTGGTATTGACTTCAACCAATATGGACGGTGTGTTAGGGAAGCGGTATTGGAAATACCGCTTAGTGAGTTTGAGGGCTTGGGGGTTGATGAGCAGATTGCTCGTCTTTATGAGATAGTGTGGGTTGTTAATGATAGGGAGCTTAAGAAGTGTGAAAGTTTTAAGCTTAGGAAAATAAAATGGTGGACGCGTGAGGTAACCTTGAAGAGGAGGACTGTCAGGCGATTGAGGCGAAAGTTTCAACGCGCTCGACGGTCCAATTCAGACAGGTTAGCTCAGGTTAGGTATGATTTTTGTGAAATTAGGGAATATAAAGATATGTTAGTTAGGGTTAAAGAATATGAATGGAGAAATTTTGTTAGTGAAAATAGGGATGACCCCTTGGGTCAGATCTATAAGATCTGCAGGGGTTGTAAGAGAGATGATATCACCTCTCTTTGCGTAGGTGACACTGTGTTATCTACGTGGAGAGACTGTGCTGGGGTTCTGCTAGGAGCGTTCTTTCCTAGGGCGGAGGTTCAGGTACCCCAAGCACAGGAGGTACCTGTCCCTCCATTAGATGATGGGGAGTTGGGGTATGCCTTTGGCCTGGTCAGGTCTAAACGGTCCCCAGGTTTTGATGGTTTGAACGGAGAGATGTGTAAAAGCTTGTGGAAGTTCATTCCGGAATACTTGGAGGCCATTTATGATAAGTGCGTGTGGGAGGGTTATTTTCCACGTGAGTGGAAAATTGCTAGGGTTGTACCTCTCCTGAAGTCTCCTGATAAGATCAGGAGTGATCCTCGCTCTTATCGGGGCATCAGTCTCCTTCCAGTACTTGGAAAAGTATTGGAAAGAGTTATGGTGGAACGGCTTCAGGAGCTAACGCGGGGTATATGGTCGGATAGGCAGTATGGGTTCAGGGAAGGACGCAGTACAGAAGATGCTTGGTTTTATGTTCAGAGTGTTGTTAAGGAGAATGTCAACAAATATGTCCTTGGCATAGTTGTTGACTTCAAGGGAGCGTTTGATTATTTAAGGTGGGATAGAGTTTTGCAGCGGCTGGAGGAGCTTGGCTGTCCGGAAATTACTCTTTGGCGGAGTTACTTTTCGGAGAGAAAAGCTTCTCTAGTAAGTATGAATGGAAGTGTTGAAATTGGAGTGGTTCGTGGCTGCCCGCAGGGATCCATCTGCGGTCCATATATTTGGAACCTTATGATGGACTCTCTGCTTGGACAGCTCGAGCCCCTCTGTAAATGTTGTGCGTATGCGGACGACCTTCTTCTTCTCGTTGAGGGTCGATCGCGGTCTGAGTTAGAACGGTCGGGGGGACAATTTTTAGAAATTGTAAATAGCTGGGGTTTAGATGTGGGGGTTGACATATCGGTGGACAAAACGGTTACAATGCTGCTTAAGGGCAGATTGTCGCCGGTTCGTCCACCGATTGTCAAGGTGAATGGGGTCAACATCAGGTATGTGAAGGAAGTTAAGTACCTGGGGTTGACTATAGGAGAAAGAATGTGTTTCGCCCCACATTTGGTGCGTGTGGGGGAGCGGCTGCAGGCAATTGTCGGCAAGGTCAGGCGCTTTTTACGGAGTGATTGGGGCCTCGGACGCCGTGCTGTTCGCACCATATATCGTGGCTTGTTTGTGGCTTGTGCCACTTATGGGGCTGCTGTGTGGTGGGAATCGGCGATGACGGTTTCTGGTCGCCGAAAACTCCTCTCGGTGCAACGTTGCATGATGCTTGCATGTTTGCCTGTTTGTCGCACTGTTTCGACGGATGCAATGCAGGTGTTGTTGGGTGCACCCCCTAATGTCTGAATACATCGGGCATTCTGCAATAACATGCACCCAATCCTCAATACGCGCCCCACACAAACACCCCGAACTATCCCCCCCGAATATTGGGGGTGTGGGGATTAGTTGGACAGACGGACGTTTAATTGTAGGTAATGTAGTTTCTAGCAATGAGTATACTGAACAGTTAGGAATGTTTGCGCGTGAGTTATTTAAGCGGCGAAGGCGTTTAACTGAAGGTTAGGGTTAGCTTTTAGTGTGTAAGATGAGTGATTGTGTGGAGTGAATGGGGTCTAGCCCCTGGTTACCAGTCCAAAGCAGTATGGATGCTCAACTGGTAGTAGTTTCGGCTACGAGGTCTGACCGGAGACTTAATTCTGGTACCACGGGGAGCAGGGGCCCTTGGAGTTCGCTCCAACCTGCTCGTGCGGACTGGCCCTTCGGGGAGTATCGTGGTGGTTGTGGTTTATACCCAAATGCGGGAAGAGCTGACGTTTTGTCAGTTCAATGTGGAGTTGCATTGCAACCGGGTGCCGGACCCAAAGTACGGCAGAGGTTTTAGATAGGCCTCGAACCTTACCAAGGTGTGTAGTGTGTCCATCCCACACTACCAATCGGTACTGAAAAATGCCTAGCATTTTCGGGGCGCTGATCAACGCATTGTATTGATACGCTGTGCTTTTGAGCGCCGTGAGCTAAGGCCGTCGACGGCAGGTACTCACGTTAAACACACCGGACATTGTCTCTATCTACTACCCCTGCGGGCAGGGGATAGAATATGCCCGCGGCAAGGCATGCCTGTCGTAAAAGGCGACTAAAAGCCAATATGCACTATGACTGTTATTATATTCTTTGCACAATAATATCAGCATAGTATGTGCAGTGATAGTGCTATAATACTCAGCTTGAACTGATATTAGAAACACTTTAAATGAAAAAGCGAATAAAAAGACATTTGAAGTTCAAGCGACAAATGTCACCAGTCATTTGAGTAATGGGGAGCTCAACTGGCAGTAGTTTAGGCTACGCAGTCTGACCGGAGACTTTCCGGTACCACGGGGAGCAGAAAGCCCTTGGACTTCTGTTCAATCTGCTCATTGGGTTCGGCCCTTTGGGGAGTATCGTGGTGGCTGTGGTTTAAACCTAAATGCTGGAAGAACTGAATTTTCAGTTCGAAAAAAGAAGTTACACAAGTAACTGGGTGCCGTACCCGAAAAAGGAAGAGGTTTTAGGTCGGCCTCGAATCACACCCAGATGGTAGTGTGGACCCAGACACACTGCCACTGGTATCCAAATAAATACTTGCAAAAAGCTCGTATTGTTTGGGGCGCTGATCAACGCATCGTATTGATACGTTGTGTTTTTGAACACCGTGAGGTAAGGCCGTCGCCGGCAGGTACTCACGATGATCATAATCCTGATGATCCTCCTGATGACCATAATTGCGGAGAACGCTCATCTTCGCGGGCAGGTGGATGCCCTTACGGGAGGTTGTGGGGGATCGCGTCCGACCAAACCAATGGTGGCTCCCGCGACTTCGGCGCCTGCCCCTCCGGCACCAGTGCTGAAGGCAATAGCGCCGATGTCGCCGAAGCCGGTGGAGACCTGGTCAGTTGTGGTCAGGAGTAAGGGGCCTGCAACTTCCTCTAAGGAAGTTTTCAAAAAGGTGGTCAAGGAGGTGGGTCCTTCACTCGGCGTAAGGATCCATGATGTAAGGCCGATAAAGGGTGGTGGGGCGGTCATCCGCAATCCCTCCGTTTTAGAGAGGGAGAAAGTGGCGACTAACGCAAAATTCGGGAAGGTAGGGTTGGACGTCAGTGTCAACCGGAAGTTGGGGCCAAGGGTTGTGGTGCAAGGTGTACACACCGAGATCTCCCATGAGGAATTCATGGAAGAACTCTTCAGTACGAATTTAAGTCCTGAGGCAAAGAAATCCGACGTTAGGTTGGTCAGTCGCCCCTGGAAGGTGGCGCCAGATGGTAAAACTAACGTCGTTCTGGAGGGTTCGGAGGAAGTAATGTCCGCCCTTTTAGAAGCGGGAAGGTGCTACATTAAGTGGTTTTCCTTCCGAGTGCGACCAGACAGCCCTGTTGCCGGCTGTTTTCGGTGCTTGGGCTTTGACCATCGAGTGGCGCAATGTAAGGCCAAGTCCGATGTCTGCCGTAGGTGTGGTCAGGAAGGCCACAGAGCTGCTAGTTGCGTCAATGCACCACATTGTCGCAACTGTGCATTTAAGGGTAGACCAGCTGGGCATCTTATGATGTCAGCTGCTGGTCCAGTCTAATGTGGCATAGTAGAGCGTGCCCTTTCGAGACATTAATGGGGACGATTTTACAGCTAAATTGTCAGGGTTGTTATGCCGTAATGTGCGAGTTAGGGGGTTGTATGCTAGAGGGTGGGTGCGGCATCGCATTACTCCAGGAGCCCTACGCCACTAATGGTGTGGTTCGGGGTCTTCCTGGAGGATTTAGGGTCTTCACAGACCTTAGGAGAAATGCCGCAATAGTTGTGAATAATCCGAGCTACGACTGCGTAGTTCTGGATTCGTCACAGCTGGGTGTTTGTGTATCCAAAGAGGGGGAGTTCGGTAGATTGGTAGTCGCTAGTGTTTATTGTAAATACAGCGAACCTCTAGAGCCTTACCTGCTGTACATGGATAAGCTACTGCTACTTGCCAGTAGTAGCTCGCTTATCCTGCGAATGCCTCGTCCTCTATGTGGTTTAGTAAGGTTTCCCGACATTCGTCAGGATATCAAAGCCACACTAGAGGCGAGGTATTAAGCGAATGGGTGGAGCAAATAGTCTTCACATATTAAACGAGCCAAGCGAGTGGTATACGTTTAATGGGCCTGGGGGTGTGAGCGACATCGATGTGTCCTTCATCAATGACCGTTAGGTGGGGAAAGTTCGAAAGCTTCAGAGTGAGAAAACTTAAGTGGTGGACGAAAGAGTTAACAATGAAGAGGAGAGCTGTCCGGCGATTGAGACGAAAGTTTCAACGCGCTAGACAGTCAAACTCTGATGGCCTGTCCCAGATTAGGTATGAATTTAGTTGTGTGATGAGGGATTACAAACAAATGCTAGTCAAAACCAAGGAAGAGGAATGGAGGAGTTTTGTAGGGGAGAATAGGAACGACCCATGGGGTCAGGTCTACAAGATCTGTAGGGGTCGTAAGAGGGAGGATATCACCTCTCTCCGCGTTAGTGATACTGTATTATCAACGTGGAGAGACTGTCGGGGGTTCTGCTAGGAGCGTTCAAACGTATGAGATACCTGTTCCTCCACTAGATGATGGGGAGCTGGGATACGCCTTTGGCCTGGTCAGGTGTAAACGATCCCCAGGTTTCGATGGTTTGAACGGAGAGATGTGTAAAAGCATGTGGAAGTTCATTCCGGAATACTTGGAGGCCATTTACAATTAGTGCGTGTGGGAGGGATATTTTCCACGGGAGTGGAAAAAGGCTAGGGTCCTTCCTCTCCTGAAGTCCCCTGATAAGATCAGGAGTGATCCTCGTTCTTATCGGGGCATCAGTCTCCTTCCAGTGCTTGGAAAAGTGCTGGAAAGAGTTATGGTGGAACGGCTTCAGGACCTAACGCGGGATATGTGGTCGGATAGGCAGTATGGGTTCAGGAAAGGACGCAGTGTAGAGGATGCGTGGTTCTACGTTCAGGGTGCTGTTAGGGAGAATGTCAACAAATATGTCCTTGGCATATTTGTTGACTTTAAGGGAGCATTTGACTACCTAATCTGGGATAGGGTGATTGAACGATTGGAGCAGCTCGGCTGCCCGGAAGTTACTCTCTGGCGCAGCTACTTTTCGGACAGAAAAGCCTCAATTGTAGGAATGAATGGGAGTGTTGAGATTGGGGTGGCCCGGGGCTGCAGGGATCCATCTGTGGTCCATATATTTGGAACCTTATGATGGATTCTCTGCTTGGACAACTTGAACCAGTATGCAAATGTTGTGCGTACGCGGACGACCTTCTTCTTTTAGTTGAAGGTCACTCAAGGTCCGAAATAGAGCGAGCGGGAGGCCGATTCCTAGAAATTGTCCACAGCTGGGGTGTAGGTGTTGGTGTGGACATATCAATGGACAAAACGGTTACAATGCTGCTTAAGGGCAGATTGTCGCCGGCTAGACCACCGATTGTCCGTGTAAATGGGGTCAGCATCAAGTACGTGACGCAAGTCAAATACTTGGGGTTGACCATGAGGGAAAGGATGTGTTTCATTCCACACTTGGTGAGCGTAAAAGAAAGACTGCTGGCGATTGTCGGCAAGGTCAGGCGCTTTTTACGGAGTGATTGGGGCCTCGGACGTCGTGCGGTTCGTACCATATATCGTGGCTTATTTGTGGCCTGTGCCACTTATGGAGCTGCTGTATGGTGGGAATCAGCCACGACGGTCTTGGGTCGCCAAAAACTACTCTCCGCTCAGCGCTGTATGATGCTAGCCTGTTTGCCAGTGTGTCGCACCGTCTCAACTGATGCGATGCAGGTATTGCTAGGTGTGCCACCTCTTGACCTGATTGTTATACAGCGTGCTGTCACATTCGGGTTAAGAAGAGGCTTGGGTGTGTCCTTGCTTCAGAATAATTTGATTTCCGACCTTGACGTGGAGAGGGAAGGATATCTAGGAAGCAAGAGACTTCTAGAGGACAGGGTTAAGATAAGGTGGCAAGACCGTTGGGACAATAGCCCTAACGGTAGGGTGACCTATGAGTACATCCGGGACGTTAGGTTTGTAGAAGAAAACCCAGACTTTCGATTCTGTCTGAGCCTGGGTTTTCTGCTTACGGGACATGGTCCTCTGAACGCATTTCTGCATCAGAGGCGCCTTTCCGACACGCCGGAGTGTATGTGTGGGGCGCGTGTTGAAGATTGGGCGCATGTTATTGCGCACTGCCCGATGTACTCGGACATTAGGAACCTTGAGGGAATGGGGATTAGTTGGACTAATGGACGATTAGACGTCAGCGGTGTGATCTTCACTAGTCCAAATACCGAACAGTTAGGGTCGTTTGATAGGTTTGCGCGTGCATTGTTTAGGCGGCGGAGACAATTAGCTGAAAATAGGGGTTAGATTAAGGGTGAAAGATGAGGGCTAGGGATTTAATCCCTGGTCACCAGTACAGAGCAGTATGGAAGCTCAACTGGTAGTAGCTTCGGCTACGAGGTCTGGCCGGAAACTTAATTCTGGTACCACGGGGAGCAGGGGCCCTTGGAGTTCGCTCCAACCTGCTCATGCTGACTGGCCCTTCGGGGAGTATCGTGGTGGTTGTGGTTGATGCCCAAATGCGGGAAGAGTGTTTTGTTCACTCAAAGTGGAGTTGCACTGCAACCGGGTGCCGGACCCAAAGTACGGCAGAGGTGTTAGATAGGCCTCGAACCTCACCAAGGTGTGTAGTGTGTCCATTCCACACTACCAATCGGTACTGAAAAATGCCTGGCATTTTTGGGGCGCTGATCAACGCATTGTATTGATACGCCGTGCTTTTGAGCACCGTGAGGTAAGGCCGTCGACGGCAGGTACTCACGTAAAACACACCGGACGATGTCCCTATCTACTCATTCAATCGTAGGCATTCGTAGCGAGCAGACGTATTAGCGCGTGTTTGAAATTAATTTCAGTCAATTCGTAGTGTATATGTGAGTTTTTCATTGTGTAAGTGAGCGATTCGTGAATAGTATATATTTAATAGTGTGTGTGCACGCAGGTGTTCTATATTAATATATGTGAGTATATGTGTGTATTAATAAAATTGGAAAATTGTTATTGAGCAGGCTTTGGAACTAAAACAAGTGTTTTTAGTGTTTGTTTGCTTGTGTGTACAAGCACTTTGGGCTTTGTGCATATTTAATTTGTTTTAGTAGGCTTTGATACTTCGATACATATTTGCTACGCCTACTGGTGTACTAGTGTATTGAAGAGTAGTTTTTTGGTGCTCAGGTACTTTATATACTAGAGCCTTTTTGTATATTGTAGTAGGCTTTGTATATGATTACAACGCCTACTTGAGTGAAAATTTTATTTTTAGCTTGCAGGTAGATTTGCGCACAGTGGTTTTGTTGGGAATTTTTTCAAAATTACTCAGTTGGCTTTGAATAGGAATACAACGCCTACTTGAGTGAAAATTTTATTTTAGCTTGCAAGTAGATTTGTGTACAGTGGTTTTTTGAGAAATTTTTGTAAATTTTGTAGTTGGCGATTACAACGCCTGCGTTTGTGCAAGTGGGTGTGGGATATTTGGGAAAAATTTTTTTTTTTTTTTCTTCTGGATTAGATTCGTAGATTAGGGTACAGCAGTTTTTGTAGGTGGGCCGGTCCGTAGTCTCAGTGACTGTGCCGTGGTGGTGTTTTTGGCTTGGGTTGCCTATTCAGGAGTGCTGTGTTGAGTGCCTGGTTTTCAGTTGCTGCTGTTTTCTAGGGGATTTCGGCAGTTTTGCTTACAGGGTGTTAGTGGTTGTCCTAGTATTGGAGGCGCTGACTCCAGGGTGAATTAAGGTCATAGTGGTTGACTTTTAGCCCACGGTGCGATTGATACAACGTCACATCGGTCGATTCGCAACCGTTACGGGGACTTTGTTCTATCCGGTGGTTAATTGAGTGACCTCTTCCACGCCTTTGGCTGGGGGTGTGAGTTGTGTCCCTGCGATAACGCGATAATCGACTGTTTGGGTGGTAACTGCTATTGAGCGGGTTTACGCGCGAGTTAGCTACTTCAGTGCGATCAATCGCACGTGCCTGGTGAGCGACTGTTTGATCTTTCCGGAACAGGGGCTTCTGCGCCAGTGTTTTTTACCGGCGGATCAGCCTGCCTGGTAGGGGATCTAGGTTGAAGATGCCTCCTCCACGGAGGAGGAAGGTTAAGTCCCTTGCTGAGAGCGATGGGTCTGTGCCTGCAAAAATGGTTGTAGAGGCGTCGTTCATTGAGGATAGTGCAGTGTCACCTACTGATAGGTCACCGCTGCGCAGAAAGATTAGGTTGAGGTCACCACCTTTGGCGAAATCGGGGGGCTTTGTGCGCTTCACTGACTCCAGTGAAAGCAGTAGTTCGAGTAGTGAGACAGGGGATACTACTGACACAGCTAAGAAGGGTGGTGACACTAAGATGGGTGTTGATAAAGGTGGTGAGGTTAAGGCTGGAAGAGGTGTTGGGCGTGTTAGTGAGGGTGGAAAGGAAATAGGTGTTTGTTCCAACATGGTGAAGACGAAGGATAGTAAGGGTGGCAACCGTGAATTTGCCAAGGGCGCTGTTGCTGTTTGTGGTAGTGCGGTAAGCCATGTTGGTGCTGTGAAGAGGATTACTGGGGAGCTAAGCGGGTTGGTCTTTGGAGACAAGAAGTTTGAGATGGAAACCGTGAAGTGGCTGATGGAGCTTGCTTCTAAATATGAAGCACTCCTAATGACGGTTATTACCAAGAATGCCCATCTTCGCGGTCAAGTTGACGCCCTTAGAGGAGGCTGTGGGGGACACTCCTCGCCACCGAGCAGGTCAATGCCGGCTCCATTGGCACCGATGCCTCCGCCCCCAGCACCTGTACTGGAGGCGATTGCACCGGTTGCGTCGAGGTCTGTTGAGACCTGGGCCGTTGTGGTTAGGAGTATGGGGCATGCAGCTTCCTCTGAGGAAGTTGTCAAAAAAGTTGTTAAGGAGGTGGGTCCTTCTCTGGGGGTAAGGACCCATGAGGTTAGGTCAATTAAGGGTGGTGGGGCGGTTATCCGCTCTCCCTCTGTCTTAGAGAGGGAGAAAGTGGTGAAAAATGCGAAATTCGGGGAGGTGGGGTTGGACGTGACTGTCAACCGGAAGCTGGGTCCTCGGGTTGTAATACAGGGGGTTCACACGGAGATCCCCCATGATGAGTTCATGGAAGAGTTACTCCGGCTGCACCTTTAGGATTTCAGCCCGGCGTCCCTGAGGTCAGATGTGAGGATGGTCAGTCGTCCTTGGAAGGTGGCCCCTGTTGGTAGCACCAATGTCGTCCTTGAAGGTACGGACAAAATTATGTCCGCCCTCTTGGAGGCTGGTAGGTGCTACATCAAGTGGTTCTCCTTCCGGGTGCGACCGGATAGCCCCGTGGCTGGCTGTTTCCGGTGTATGAGTTTCGACCATAGACTGGCTGTGTGTAGGGCCAAATTGGATGTCTGCCGGAGGTGCGGTCAGGAAGGCCACAAGGCTGCCAGCTGTGTCAATGCACTCCATTGCCGCAACTGCGCATTCAAGGGTAGACCAGCTGAACATTTTATGATGTCGGCTGTCTGCCCGATATAGTGTGGGGACACTAATGGGGGGGATTATTCAGTTAAACTGTCAGGGATCGTATGCCGTAATGTGCGAGTTGGGGGGGTATATGACCGAGGGGGGTTGCGGCATTGCCTTGCTCCTGGAGCTCTATGCCACTAATGGGGTGGTTCGGGGTCTTCCTGGTGGTTTTAGGGTCTTTTTGGACGTTAGGGCTAATGCTGCAATTGTTGTGAGTGATCCCAACTATGATTGTGTAGTTGTGGATTCCTCACAACTGGGTGTATGTGTTTCTGTAGAAGGGGGGTTTGGTAGAATACTTGTTGCTAGTATCTATTGTAAATTTGGTGAGCCCTTAGAGCCTTATCTGAGTTACATGGATAAGGTAGTACTACTTGCGAGTGGTAGTCCTCTTATACTTGGCTTGGACGCTTATGCCACGTCTTCGATGTGGTTTAGTAAGGTATCCCGGCATTCGTCTGGATATCAAAGCCACAGTCGTGGAGTGGTATTAAGTGAATGGGTGGTGGGTAAAAACCTTCACATTCTAAACGAGCCGAGTGAGTGGTATACTTTTGATGGGCCTAGGGGTGTCAGTGACATTGACGTGACTTTGATGAACGAGGCAGCAAATAGAGTGTTTCGTGTTGGGTGGGAAAATAAGGGAGGGTGGGGATTGAGTGATCACAATTTGATTAAAATTATGATTTCTGCTCAGTCCCCCCCCTTTACAGTTCGTAAGTCCGTTGCGGCGATGGCGTACCTCTGGTATTGACTTGAACCAATATGGACGGTGTGTTAGGGAAGCGGTATTGGAAATACCGCTTAGTGAGTTTGAGGGCTTGGGGGTTGATGAGCAGATTGCTCGTCTTTACGAGATAGTGTGGGTTGTTAATGATAGGGAACTTAAGAAGTGTGAAAGTTTTAAGCTTAGGCAAATAAAATGGTGGACGCGTGAGTTAACCTTGAAGAGGAGGACTGTCAGGCGATTGAGGCGAAAGTTTCAACGCATTCGAAGGTCCAATTCAGACAGGTTAGCTCAGGTTAGGTATGATTTTTGTTGTGAAATAAGGGAATATAAAGATATGTTAGTTAGGGTTAAAGAATATGAATGGAGAAGTTTTGTTAGTGAAAAGAGGGATGACCCCTGGGGTCAGATCTATAAGATCTGCAGGGGTCGTAAGAGAGATGATATCACCTCTCTTTGCGTAGGTGACACTGTGTTATCTACGTGGAGAGAGTGTGCGGGGGTTCTATTAGGTGCGTTCTTTCCCAGGGAGGAGGTTCAGGTACCCCAAGCACAGGAGGTACCTGTCCCTCCATTAGATGATGGAGAGTTGGGGTATGCCTTTGGCCTGGTCAGGTCTAAACGGTCCCACAGGAGTTGCACTGCAACCGGGTGCCGGACCCAAAGTACGGCAGAGGTGTTAGATAGGCCTCGAACCTCACCAAGGTGTGTAGTGTGTCCATTCCACACTACCAATCGGTACTGAAAAATGCCTGGCATTTGCGGGGCGCTGATCAACGCATTGTATTGATACGCCGTGCTTTTGAGCACCGTGAGGTAAGGCCGTCGACGGCAGGTACTCACGTAAAACACACCGGACGATGTCCCTATCTGCTCATTTAATCGTAGGCATTCGTAGCGAGCAGACGTATTAGCGCGTGTTTGAAATTAATGTCAGTCAATTCGTAGTGTATATGTGAGTTTTTCATTGTGTAAGTGAGCGTTTCGTGAATAGTATATATTTAATAGTGTGTGTGCACGCAGGTGTTCTATATTAATACATGTGAGTATATGTGTGTATTAATAAAATTGGCAGATTGTTATTGAGCAGGCTTTGGAACTAAAACAAGTGTTTTTAGTGTTTGTTTGCTTGTGTGTACAAGCACTTTGGGCTTTGTGCATATTTAATTTGTTTTAGTAGGCTTTGATACTTCGATACATATTTGCTACGCCTACTGGTGTACTAGTGTATTGAAGAGTAGTTTTTTGGTGCTCAGGTACTTAATATACTAGAGCCTTTTTGTATATTGTAGTAGGCTTTGTATATGATTACAACGCCTATTTGAGTGAAAATTTTATTTTTAGCTTGCAGGTAGATTTGCGCACAGTGGTTTTGTTGGGAATTTTTTCAAAATTACTCAGTTGGCTTTGAATACGAATACAACGCCTACTTGAGTGAAAATTTTATTTTAGCTTGCAAGTAGATTTGTGTACAGTGGTTTTTTGAGAAATTTTTGTAAATTTTGTAGTTGGCGATTACAACGCCTGCGTTTGTGCAAGTGGGTGTGTTAGGGTGTGGGATAGTTGGGAAAAAAAATTTTTTTTCTTCTGGATTACATTCGTAGATTAGGGTAGTCTCAGTGACTGCCGTGGTGGTGTTTTTGGCTTGGGGTGCCTATTCAGGAGTGCTGTGTTGAGTGCCTGGTTTTCAGTTGCTGCTGTTTTCTAGGGGATTTCGGCAGTTTTGTTTACAGGGTGTTAGTGGTTGTCCTAGTATTGGAGGCGCTGACTCCAGGGTGAATTAAGGTCATAGTGGTTGACTTTTAGCCCACGGTGCGATTGATACAACGTCACATCGGTCGATTCGCAACCGTTACGGGGACTTTGTTCTGTCCGGCGGTTAATTGAGTGATCTCTTCCACGCCTTTGGCTGGAGGTGTGAGTTGTGTCCCTGCGATAACGCGATAATCGACTGTTTCGGTGGTAGCTGCTATTGAGCGGGTTTACGCGCGAGTTAGCTACTTCAGTGCGATCAATCGCACGTGCCTGGTGAGCGACTGTTTGATCTTTCCGGAACAGGGGCTTCTGCGCCAGTGTTTTTTACCGGCGGATCAGCCTGCCTGGTAGGGGATCTAGGTTGAAGATGCCTCCCCCACGGAGGAGGAAGGTTAAGTCCCTTGCTGAGAGCGATGGGTCTGTGCCTGCAAAAATGGTTGTAGAGGCGTCGTCCGGTGAGGATAGTGCAGTGTCACCTACTGATAGGTCACCGCTGCGCAGAAAGATTAGGTTGAGGTCACCACCTTTGGCGAAATCGGGGGGCTTTGTGCGCTTCACTGACTCCAGTGCAAGCAGTAGTTCGAGTAGTGAGACAGGGGATACTACTGACACAGCTAAGAAGGGGAGTGACACTAAGATGTGTGTTGATAAAGGTGGTGAGGTTAAGGCTGGAAGAGGTGTTGGGCGTGTTAGTGAGGGTGGAAAGGAAATAGGTGTTTGTTCCAACATGGTGAAGAAGAAGGATAGTAAGGGTGGCAACCGTGAATTTGCCAAGGGCGCTGTTGCTGTTTGTGGTAGTGCGGTAAGCCATGTTGGTGCTGTGAAGAGGATTACTGGGGAGCTAAGCGGGTTGGTCTTTGGAGACAAGAAGTTTGAGATGGAAACCGTGAAGGGGCTGATGGAGCTTGCTTCTAAATATGAAGCACTCCTAATGACGGTTATTACCAAGAATGCCCATCTTCGCGGTCAAGTTGATGCCCTTAGAGGAGGCTGTGGGGGACACTCCTCGCCACCGAGCAGGTCAATGCCGGCTCCATTGGCACCGATGCCTCCGCCCCCAGCACCTGTACTGGAGGCGATTGCACCGGTGGCGTCGAGGTCTGTTGAGACCTGGTCCGTTGTGGTTAGGAGTATGGGGCATGCAGCTTCCTCTGAGGAAGTTGTCAAAAAAGTTGTTAAGGAGGTGGGTCCTTCTCTGGGGGTAAGGACCCATGAGGTTAGGTCAATTAAGGGTGGTGGGGCGGTTATCCGCTCTCCCTCTGTCTTAGAGAGGGAGTAAGTGGTGAAAAATGCGAAATTCGGGGAGGTGGGGTTGGACGTGACTGTCAACCGGAAGCTGGGTCCTCGGGTTGTAATACAGGGGGTTCACACGGAGATCCCCATGATGAGTTCATGGAAGAGTTACTCCGGCTGAACCTTCAGGATTTCAGCCCGGCGTCCCTGAGGTCAGATGTGAGGATGGTCAGTCGTCCTTGGAAGGTGGCCCCTGATGGTAGCACCAATGTCGTCCTTGAAGGTACGGACGAAATTATGTCCGCCCTCTTGGAGGCTGGTAGGTGCTACATCAAGTGGTTCTCCTTCCGGGTGCGACCGGATAGCCCCGTGGCTGGCTGTTTCCGGTGTATGAGTTTCGACCATAGACTGGCTGTGTGTAGGGCCAAATCGGATGTCTGCCGGAGGTGCGGTCAGGAAGGCCACAAGGCTGCCAGCTGTGTCAATGCACTCCATTGCCGCAACTGCGCATTCAAGGGTAGACCAGCTGAACATTTTATGATGTCGGCTGTCTGCCCGATATATTGTGGGGACACTAATGGGGGGGATTATTCAGTTAAACTGTCAGGGATCGTATGCCGTAATGTGCGAGTTGGGGGGGTATATGACCGAGGGGGGGTGCGGCATTGCCTTGCTCCTGGAGCTCTATGCCACTAATGGGGTGGTTCGGGGTCTTCCTGGTGGTTTTAGGGTCTTTTTGGACGTTAGGGCTAATGCTGCAATTGTTGTGAGTGATCCCAACTATGATTGTATAGTTGTGGATTCCTCACAACTGGGTGTATGTGTTTCTGTAGAGGGGGGTTTGGTAGAATACTTGTTGCTAGTATCTATTGTAAATTTGGTGAGCCCTTAGAGCCTTATCTGAGTTACATGGATAAGGTACTACTACTTGCGAGTGGTAGTCCTCTTATATTTGGCTTGGACGCTTATGCCACGTCTTCGATGTGGTTTATTAAGATATCCCGGCATTCGTCTGGATATCAAAGCCACAGTCGTGGAGTGGTATTAAGTGTATGGGTGGTGGGTAAAAACCTTCACATTCTAAACGAGCCGAGTGAGTGGTATACTTTTGATGGGCCTAGGGGTCTTAGTGACATTGACGTGACTTTGATGAACGAGGCAGCAAATAGAGTGTTTCGTGTTGGGTGGGAAAATAAGGGAGGGTGGGGATTGAGTGATCATAATTTGATTAAAATGCTCCTGGTTTGATTAAAATTATGATTTCTTCTCAGTCCCCCCCTTTACAGTTCGTAAGTCCGTTGCGGCGATGGCGTACCTCTGGTATTGACTTGAACCAATATGGACGGCGTGTTAGGGAAGCGGTATTGGAAATACCGCTTAGTGAGTTTGAGGGCTTGGGGGTTGATGAGCAGATTGCTCGTCTTTACGAGATAGTGTGGGTTGTTAATGGTAGGGAAATTAAGAAGTGTGAAAGCTTTAAGCTTAGGCAAATAAAATGGTGGACGCGTGAGTTAACCTTGAAGAGGAGGACTGTCAGGCGATTGAGGCGAAAGTTTCAACGCGCTCGACGGTCCAATTCAGACAGGTTAACTCAGGTTAGGTATGATTTTTGTTGCGAAATAAGGGAATATAAAGATATGTTAGTTAGGGTTAAAGAATATGAATGGAGAAGTTTTGTAAGTGAAAATAGGGATGACCCCTGGGGTCAGATCTATAAGATCTGCAGGGGTCGTAAGAGAGATGATATCACCTCTCTTTGCGTAGGTGACACTTTGTTATCTACGTGGAGAGAGTGTGCGGGGGTTCTATTAGGTGCGTTCTTTCCCAGGGAGGAGGTTCAGGTACCCCAAGCACAGGAGGTACCTGTCCCTCCATTAGATGATGGAGAGTTGGGGTATGCCTTTGGCCTGGTCAGGTCTAAACGGTCCCCAGGTTTTGATGGTTTGAACGGAGAGATGTGTAAAAGCTTGTGGAAGTTCATTCCGGAATACTTGGAGGCCATTTATGATAAGTGCGTGTGGGAGGGTTATATTCCACACGAGTGGAAAATTGCAAGGTTGTACCTCTCCTGAAGTCTCCTGATAAGATAAGGAGTGATCCTCGCTCTTACCGGGGCATCAGTCTTCTTCTAGTACTTGGAAAGAGTTATGGTGGAACGGCTTCAGGAGCTAACGCGGGGTATATGGTCGGATAGGCAGTATGGGTTCAGGGAAGGACGCAGTACAGAAGATGCTTGGTTTTATGTTCAGAGTGTTGTTAAGGAGAATGTCAACAAATATGTCCTTGGCATATTTGTTGACTTCAAGAGAGCGTTTGATTATTTAAGGTGGGATAGAGTTTTGTAGCGGCTGGAGGAGCTTGGCTGTCCGGAAATTACTCTTTGGCGGAGTTACTTTTCGGAGAGAAAAGCTTCTCTAGTAAGTATGAATGGAAGTGTTGAAATTGGAGTGGTTCGTGGCTGCCCGCAGGGATGCATCTGCGGTCCATATATTTGGAACCTTATGATGGACTCTCTGCTTGGACAGCTCGAGCCCCTCTGTAAATGTTGTGCGTATGCGGACGACCTTCTTCTTCTCGTTGAGGGTCGATCGCGGTCTGAGTTAGGACGGTCGGGGGGACAATTTTTAGAAATTGTAAATAGCTGGGGTTTAGATGTGGGGGTTGACATATCGGTGGACAAAACGGTTACAATGCTGCTTAAGGGCACATTGTCGCCGGTTCGTCCACCGATTGTCAAGGTGAATGGGGTCAACATCAGGTATTTGAAGGAAGTTAAGTACCTGGGGGTTACTATAGGAGAAAGGATGTGTTTCACCCCACATTTGGTGCGTGTGGGGGAGCGGCTGCAGGCAGTTGTTGGCAAAGTGCGACGCATTTTGAGGAGTGATTGGGGCCTTGGACGCCGTGCTGTTCGCACCATATATCGTGGCTTGTTTGTGGCTTGTGCCACTTATGGGGCTGCTGTATGGTGGGAATCAGCGATGAAGGTTTCTGGTCGCCGAAAATTCCTCTCGGTGCAACGTTGCATGATGCTTGCATGTTTGCCTGTTTGTCGCACTGTTTCGAAGGATGCAATGCAGGTGTTGTTGGGTGCCCCCCCTCTTGATCTGATTGTTATACAGCGTGCTGTTGCATTCAGATTAAGAAGGGGCTTGGGTATTTCTATGCTGCGAACAGATTGGACAGATGGTATTGATGTTGAGAAGGTGGGTTATCTAGAGAGCAAGAGGCTGCTAGATTTTAAGGTTAGGCGTAGGTAGCGGGACCGTTGGGATAATAGCCCTAAGGGTCGGGTGACATATGAATACATCCGGGATGTTACGTTTGTTGAGGGTAACCCAGACTTCAGATTTTGTTTGAGTCTGGGATTTTTGCTTACGGGGCATGGGCCTTAGAATGCATTTTTGTATCGGAGGCACCTTTCTGATAGTTCGGGGTGTTTGTGTGGGGCGAGGATGGAGGATTGGGTGCATATTATTGCAGAATCCCCGATGTATTCAGACATTAGGAATATTTGGGGTGTGGGGATTAGTTGGACAGACGGACGTTTAATTGTAGGTAATGTAGTTTCTAGCAATGAGTATACTGAACAGTTAGGAATGTTTGCGCGGAAGTTATTTAATCGGCGAAGGCGTTTAACTGAAGGTTAGGGTTAGCTTTTAGTGTGTAAGATGAGTGATTGTGTGGAGTGAATGGGGTCTAGCCCCTGGTCGCCTGTCCAGAGCAGTATGGATGCTCAACTGGTAGTAGTTTCGGATACGAGGTCTGACCGGAGACTTAATTCTGGTACCACGGGGAGCAGGGGCCCTTGGAGTTCGCTCCAACCTGCTTGTGCGGACTGGCCCTTCGGGGAGTATCGTTGTGGTTGTGGTTTATACCCAAATGCGGGAAGAACTGATGTTTTGTCAGTTGAATGTGGAGTTGCATTGCAACCGGGTGGCCGACCCAAAGTACGGCAGAGGTTTTAGATAGGCCTCGCACCTTACCAAGGTGTGTAGTGTGTCCATCCCACACTACCAATCGGTACTGAAAAATGCCTAGCATTTTCGGGGCGCTGATCAACGCATTGTATTGATTCGCTGTGCTTTTGAGCGCCGTGAGATAAGGCCATCGACGGCAGGTACTCACGTTAAACACACCGGACGTTGTCCCTATCTACTATCTAGCGAAACCACAGCCACGGGAACGGGCTTGGAATAATTAGCGGGGAAAGAAGACCCTGTTGAGCTTGACTCTAGTCTGGCAGTGTAAGGAGACATAAGAGGTGTAGCATAAGTGGGAGATATATAATTTCGGTTATATATCAACAATAAAATACCACTACTCTTATTGTTTCCTTACTTACTTCATTAAGTGGAACGTGTATCATTGCTTAGCCATTATATGGGTATATTTATATATCTTATGGTATTGGGTTTTGATGCAAGCTTCTTGATCAAAGTACCACGAGTTTGTTATATAATTGTAAACTTTTTTTAATGAAATGGTAGCACTTCGGTGTTCTTATTATAATTAAAATTTGGTATAACTCCAACACTCAGGTATGATCCAATTCAAGGACATTGCCAGGTGGGGAGTTTGGCTGGGGCGGTACATCTCTCAAATAATAACGGAGGTGTCCCAAGGCCAGCTCAGTGCGGACAGAAACCACACATAGAGCAAATGATGAAATATGAAAATTTATTACTTCATAGACTTTATACATTTAGTACTTATATGAAAATTTTTTACTGCTAGGAAATGTATTATACTTTTATATATTTTAATTCCTTATGTTAGTTTATTAGTAAGAAATTGTTTTTAAATACTTATATGTATGAATATTACTATACTTATATGATTTATGTATTTAGTACTTGTATGAAAATTTTCATACTTGTATGACTTTATTTACTTAGTATTTATATGGAAATATTTTTTACTTTATATGTATTTGAAGTAAATATGAAAATGAAAGTTGATTTTGTGTGCCTTTTTATTCCTGGTTTTTATACAGTTAGTTTAAATAGAAATAGATTTTGTTTTATACAAAACTCTATATTCTGTACTAACATATTGTATATTATGAGCATTTTTTATTCCTGGTTTCCTACAGTTAGTTTAAATAGAAATAGATTTTGTTTTATACAAAACTCTATATATTCTATGTGGCTAACATATTGTAGAAATACAAATTTTTTATTCCTGGTTTTTATACAGTTAGTTTAAATAGAAATAGATTTTGTTTTATACAAAACTCTATATTCTGTACTAACATATTGTATATTATGAGCGTTTTTTATTCCTGGTTTCCTACAGTTAGTTTAAATAGAAATAGATTTTGTTTTATACAAAACTCTATATATTCTATGTGGCTAACATATTGTAGAAATAAAAATTTTTTATTCCTGGTTTTTATACAGTTAGTTTAAATAGAAATAGATTTTGTTTTATACAAAACTCTATATTCTGTACTAACATATTGTATATTATGAGCATTTTTATTTCTGGTTTCCTACAGTTAGTTTAAATAGAAATAGATTTTGTTTTATACAAAAAAATAAAAATCTATTATTCTATATTAACATATTGTAGAAATAAATATTAAACAATATTTTAGTTTTATTTGTGAACTATTCTAATATTTACTCGTAAAATATATGTGTAAAAGGATGGTTTTTAAATAAAATAAAATATTAATGTGTTGCACCCGAAAATACTTTATATCATATATTTATTATTGAAATAAATATAATGGAATTTGAAATTATTAATTTCAAATCAAGAAAAAAATGTATATACTCTTAAAAAAAAGGTATGTATTACTATATGCATTGAAATAAAGTAAAATGTATAGAAATGATATTATTTGAAAATTTTGCCAATATAAGAAGAAATATCGTTCTTACATAATTAAATAATAATATGTATAGAGAACGAAAATTCTTTTCACGATACCGAAACAAAACAAAAATTAAAAAAATCCATTACAAAATCACACAATAGAAATGAAATATAATGAAAAAAAAAAATCAATTCAAAAGGAATATAATAAAGAAAGAAACATAGAAAATTTGTTGTGTATATTGTAATGTTTTTATGTTTTGTGTATTGTGTATAATTTTCAAATAAGAAAATATCATTTTAAATTTTTATATAATATAAAAAATATTATATAAAAAAGAAATATATATTATTCTGGTTGATCCTGCCAGTAGTTATATGCTTGTCTCAAAGATTAAGCCATGCATGTCTAAGTACAAACAAATTAAAAGTGAAACCGCAAAAGGCTCATTATATCAGTTATGGTTCCATAGATCGTTAACAGTTACTTGGATAACTGTGGTAATTCTAGAGCTAATACATGCAAAATAAACACGGACCTTTTGGAACGTGTGCTTTTATTAGGCTAAAACCAAGCGTTCATTCGATCGTTATATTGGTTGAACTGTAGATAACTTGCAGATCGTATGGTCTCGTACCGACGACAGATCTTTCAAATGTCTGCCCTATCAACTTTTGATGGTAGTATCTAGGACTACCATGGTTGCAACGGGTAACGGGGAATCAGGGTTCGATTCCGGAGAGGGAGCCTGAGAAACGGCTACCACACGCGTAAATTACCCTCTCCCAGTTCGGGGAGGTAGTGACGAAAAATAACAATACAGGACTCATATCCGAGGCCCTGTAATTGGAATGAGTACACTTTAAATCCTTTAACAAGGACCTATTGGAGGGCAAGTCTGGTGCCAGCAGCCGCGGTAATTCCAGCTCCAATAGCGTATATTAAAGTTGTTGCGGTTAAAACGTTCGTAGTTGATTTTGTGCTTCATACGGGTAGTACAACTATAATTGTGGTATGTACATTACCTTATGTATGTAAGCGTATTACCGGTGGAGTTCTTATATATAATTAATACAATGTATTTTTTATATATTCCTCCTATTTAAACCTGCTTCAGTGCTCTTCATCGAGTGTTGTTGTGGGCCGGTACAATTACTTTGAACAAATTAGAGTGCTTAAAGCAGGCTCCAAATGCCTGAATATTTTGTGAATGGAATAATGAAATAAGACCTCTGTTCTACTTTCATTGGTTTTTAGATCAAGAGGTAATGATTAATAGAAGCAGTTTGGGGGCATTAGTATTACGACGCGAGAGGTGAAATTCTTGGACCGTCGTAAGACTAACTTAAGCGGAAGCATTTGCCAAAGATGTTTTCATTAATCAAGAACGAAAGTTAGAGGTTCGAAGGCGATCAGATACCGCCCTAGTTCTAACCATAAACGATGCCAACTAGTAATTGGGTGTAGCTACTACTATGGCTCTCTCAGTCGCTTCCCGGGAAACCAAAGCTTTTGGGCTCCGGGGGAAGTATGGTTGCAAAGCTGAAACTTAAAGGAATTGACGGAAGGGCACCACCAGGAGTGGAGCCTGCGGCTTAATTTGACTCAACACGGGAAAACTTACCAGGTCCGAACATAAGCGTGTAAGACAGATTGATAGCTCTTTCTCGAATCTATGGGTGGTGGTGCATGGCCGATCTTAGTTCGTGGAGTGATTTGTCTGGTTAATTCCGATAACGAACGAGACTCAAATATATTAAATAGATGCTTTCAGGATTATGGTGTTGAAGCTTATATAGCCTTCATTCATGCGTTCATCTTGAATGTACAAGTGTTTGAATGTGTTTATATAAGTGGAGTCGTACCTGTTGGTTTGTCCCATTATTAGGACACTAGCTTCTTAAATGGACAAATTGCGTCTAGCAGTAACGAGATTGAGCAATAACAGGTCTGTGATGCCCTTAGATGTCCTGGGCTGCACGCGCGCTACAATGAAAGTATCAACGTGTATTTCCTAGACCGAGAGGTCCGGGTAAACCGCTGAACCACTTTCATGCTTGGGATTGTGAACTGAAACTGTTCACATGAACTTGGAATTCTCAGTAAGTGTGAGTCATTAACTCGCATTGATTACGTCCCTGCCCTTTGTACACACCGCCCGTCGCTACTACCGATTGAATTATTTAGTGAGGTCTCCGGACGTGATCACTGTGACGCCTTGTGTTTCACGGTTGTTTCGCAAAAGTTGACCGAACTTGATTATTTAGAGGAAGTAAAAGTCGTAACAAGGTTTCCGTAGGTGAACCTGCGGAAGGATCATTATTGTGTTCCTATCCGAAAAGAAAAAAAAATAATTATATAAAAACAAAATAAAAAAAAGAATAAAAAAGAAAAAAAAGTTTTCTTTTTGTTCTTTTCATTCAAAATGTTTTGAATTATACAATGTTTTGAATGTTTTTCTATTTTTTTTTTTTTTTTAACCCCTTGTAATGCATTATGACAATATATATTATATTGTGAACTTCGCATACATTGTATTTGAACGCAATAAAAAAACCTTTAAACATATAGCTGTACTTATTATTTATATAGAAAATAATATTTAATTGTGATATTTATATAAAATATTATAAATGATAAGTTAATTTGTTCACATTAACGTGTGTAATACCTTTTTTTTATGGTATTTTCTATTTGTGATTAAAAACATGTTGAAAAATTTAAAAAAAGAAAACGCACAAATAGAGAAGAAAATAATATATAAAAGGTATTACTGTTTTTGTTGACCTAAGACATGCGCAGCTGCAAATGTTTGGGTTTAAAATTACAATTTATTGAAAGATGTTTTAAACTTTTGTATTAAAAATTTATTATTGATTAATTATTAATACTTTCAATAAATTAAAATTCTTTGACTTTGAATTAAAAAAATACAAAAAAATTATCACTCTAAGCGGTGGATCAATCGGCTCATGGGTCGATGAAGAACGCAGCAAACTGTGCGTCATCGTGTGAACTGCAGGACACATGAACATCGACATTTTGAACGCATATTGCGGTCCATGCTGTTATGTACTTTAATTAATTTTAAAGTGCTGCTTGAACTACATATGGTTGAGGGTTGTAAGACTATGCTAAATTAGTTGCTTATTCTTTTAGTCAATTAATAGAATTTAAGCATATGGCATATTATTGGATTGTATCTTTCAATCCATAATATTAATAGCATAAAAAGAAATATAGAAAACATATTCTTGAATACCTCATATTTGAACGAAAATTTATGATAAATGAGAATCTTAATTCTGAATTTAAATTATATTAAATAATACATAAGAGGAATGTCTAGCATAAAATAAATTCTTATTCTAGAATTAATTTACTCTATTGTATTGAGAAAAATTTATAATAAAAAAATATATATGATATGTGGAGGAATAATGTTGTTAATTTTATTAATTATTATATTATGAATTTTAAAAAGGGATGAAAAGATTGAATAATATTGAGTCATCAAAAAATATATTTTATACAACCTCAACTCATATGGGACTACCCCCTGAATTTAAGCATATTAATGAGGGGAGGAAAAGAAACTAACAAGGATTTTCAAGGTAGCGGCGAGCGAAAAGAAAATAGTTCAGCACTAAGTCACTTTGTCTATATGGCAAATGTGAGATGCAGTGTATGGAATATCTTAATATCTAGTATGAGAAATTAACGATTTATGTCCTTCTTAAATGAGGCCATTTACCCATAGAGGGTGCCAGGCCCGTATAACGTTAATGATTACTAGAAAGATATTTCCAAAGAGTCGTGTTGCTTGATAGTGCAGCACTAAGTGGGTGGTAAACTCCATCTAAAACTAAATATAACCATGAGACCGATAGTAAACAAGTACCGTGAGGGAAAGTTGAAAAGAACTCTGAATAGAGAGTTAAATAGTACGTGAAACTGCTTAGAGGTTAAGCCCGATGAACCTGAATATCCATTATGAAAAATTCATCATTATAACTGTAGTATTTAATTTTAAATATTATAGTAATAGTGTGCATTTTTTTTTTTTTTTTTTTTTTTTTTTTTCATATAAGGACATTGTAATCTATTAACATAATAAAATATTTATCAAAAGATCGTTGGTTTTTAAGTTTATTCAAATTAATTTGCTTTTAGTTTATTAACATAGAATAATTACTGATGATTTGATAAAGTGTTGATAGATTTTATTATATATGATGCTAAAATTCTTTTGAATTTTACAATAATATTATTATCATTGATTTTAATATTAATTGTATGCATTTATATGATTAACAATGCGAAAGATTCAGGATACCTTCGGGACCCGTCTTGAAACACGGACCAAGGAGTCTAACATATGTGCAAGTCATTGGGTTATATTAAATCTAATGGCGAAATTAACTTAACTGTATTAATAATGGGATTAATTTTTAATGCATTACATTATTAATTCAATCTCGGGGCGTTCCATATAGTTATGTATAATGATAATTTATTATTATTTATACCTCTAACTAGAGCGTAGCTTGAGCATATATGCTGTAACCCGAAAGATGGTGAACTATACTTGATCAGGTTGAAGTCAGGGGAAACCCTGATGGAAGACCGAAACAGTTCTGACGTGCAAATCGATTGTCAGAATTGAGTATAGGGGCGAAAGACCAATCGAACCATCTAGTAACTGGTTCCCTCCGAAGTTTCCCTCAGGAAATGTGCATTTAAAAATTATGTAAAATAATCTTATCTGGTAAAGCGAATGATTAGAGGCCTTAGGGTCGAAACGACCTTAACCTATTCTCAAACTTTAAATGGGTAAGAACCTCACCTTTCTTGATATGAAGGTTGAGGTTATGATATAATGTGAACAGTGGGCCACTTTTGGTAAGCAGAACTGGCGCTGTGGGATGAACCAAACGTAATGTTACGGATCCTAAATTAACAACTCATGCAGATACCATGAAAGGCGTTGGTTGCTTAAAACAGCAGGACGGTGGACATGGAAGTCGTAATCCGCTAAGGAGTGTGTAACAACTCACTTGCCGAAGCAACTAGCCCTTAAAATGGATGGCACTTAAGTTGTATACCTATACATTACCGCTAAAGTACATGATTTATAATACAATTTCGGTTGGATTATAAATTTTGAAACTTTAGTGAGTAGGAGGGTACAATGGTGTGCTTAGAAGTGTTTGGCGTAAGCCTGCATGGAGCCGCTATTGGTACAGATCATGTGGTAGTACAAATAATCGAATGAGACCTTGGAGGACTAAAGTGGAAGTAAAGTAAGTGGTTAATCACGAGTTAGTCGGTCCTAAGTTCAAGGCGAAAGCCGAAAAAATTTTCAAGTTTTAATGAAATGAAATGAATGAATTTTTATTCCATAGTAATTAAGCACTTGAATAATTTTGAACGAAAGGGAATACGGTTCCAATTCCGTCACCTGTTGAGTATTCGCTTGTTATTAAAAATGGGCCTTGTGCTCATCCTGGCAACAGGAACGACCATAAACAAGCCGTCGAGAGGTATCGGAAGAGTTTTCTTTTCTGTTTTATAGTCGTACTACCATGGAAGTCTTTCGAAGAGAGATATGGTAGATGGACTAGAAGAGCATGACATTTACTGTTGTGTCGATATTTTCTCCTCGGACCTTGAAAATTTATGGTGGGGTTACGCAAACTTCTCAACAGGCCGTACCAATATCCGCAGCTGGTCTCCAAGGTGAAGAGTCTCTAGTCGATAGAATAATGTAGGTAAGGGAAGTCGGCAATTAGATCCGTAACTTCGGGATAAGGATTGGCTCTGAAGATTGAGATAGTCGGGCTTGATTGGGAAGCAATACCATGGTTTATGTACTCGTTCTGGGTAAATAGAGAATTTCGATTCTTGTTCCCCGGATAGTAGTTACGTAGCCAATTGTGGAACTTTCTTGCTAAAATTTCTAACGGATTTATCATTCGATAGATACTTTTTAAATTATATCGATTATCAATTAACAGTCAATTCAGAACTGGCACGGACTTGGGGAATCCGACTGTCTAATTAAAACAAAGCATTGTGATGGCCCTAACGGGTGTTGACACAATGTGATTTCTGCCCAGTGCTCTGAATGTCAAAGTGAAGAAATTCAAGTAAGCGCGGGTAAACGGCGGGAGTAACTATGACTCTCTTAAGGTAGCCAAATGCCTCGTCATCTAATTAGTGACGCGCATGAATGGATTAACGAGATTCCCTCTGTCCCTATCTACTGACTCTGTTGTAGACACTCGTAGTGAACGGTCGTGTTAGCGCATTGATAAAACAATTTAGTGACAGTTGAAAACAGTGAATTTTTTCTGTTAACAGAAAACATACAATTGCCTGGCGCGAATTAAATCGAAGGCCAGAGACACATAAAGCATTACCGCGGGTAATTGCTTTAAAAATTGTAGTGCAAGTGTACAGTGACAAAACTAACAATAGAAAGTGTTATTGCCTGGTGCGAAGGCCAGTGACAATTTAGGCACGTTTAAGTTTGCTTAAAAAAACAATAGGCAGTGTTTTTGCCTGGTGTGTGCTACAAACAATAGGCAGTGTTTTTGCCTGGTGTGTGCTACAAACAATAGGCAGTGTTATTGCCTGGCGTGAAGTTTTGTGTGTGTAAAACAAAAGACAGTGACCGCATTGTCCACAAACAGTTCGGGCACCGGTTTTGTGTGGACCGCAAGAAACCTGAAGGCCACTGACAATATTGTTGTAGTGCAGGTACGCGTTCGTGAGTGCCGATTTCGAACTTTGTCGGATCGCGAGTTACGTACTTGTGTAGTAGGTACGCGATCGCGAGGGTAGGAGAAAAATGTCTCCACCACGAAGGCGAGGAGCAAAGGCACCCGCCGAGAGCGAGGAGTCGGAAACCGATATGATTACGGCAGCGTCATCGGCGGGCGAAAAGGAAGTCGAGAAGCCCCCACCGCGCAGAAAGGCTCGCCTGGGCACTCCACCGTTGGGGAGGTCGTGCGAGAGCGCCAGCGAGACGGGAGCGTCGAAACCCATAGCCGGAGCAGCGAAGGAGGCAGGAGGAGGCAAAAAGCGTGAAGGAGAAAAGAAGGAGAAAGGTAAAAAAGGGGAGCGTATTGCGAATAAGGGGGGTGTTGTTGGGGGTGGCGCTATCACCCATGTTGCAGCTATGAAAGCTGTAACAGCCGAGGTTAGCGCTTTGGTTTTCGGGGGGGAAAATATTGAGGTTTCCGAGATGAGGGGTCTTATGGAGCTTGCCTCGAAGTACGAGGCACTCCTGATGACCATAATTGCGGAGAACGCTCATCTTCGCGGGCAGGTGGATGCCCTTACGGGAGGTTGTGGGGGATCGCGTCCGAGCAAACCAATGGTGGCTCCCGCGACTTCGGCGCCTGCCCCTCCGGCACCAGTGCTGAAGGCAACAGCGCCGATGTCGCCGAAGCCGGTGGAGACCTGGTCAGTTGTCGTCAGGAGTAAGGGGCCTGCAACTTCCTCTAAGGAAGTAATCAAAAAGGTGGTCAAGGAGGTGGGTCCTTCACTCGGCGTAAGGATCCATGATGTAAGGCCGATAAAGGGTGGTGGGGCGGTCATCCGCACTCCCTCCGTTTTAGAGAGGGAGAAAGTGGCGACTAACGCAAAATTCGGGGAGGTAGGGTTGGACGTCAGTGTCAACCGGAAGTTGGGGCCAAGGGTTGTGGTGCAAGGAGTACACACCGAGATCTCCCATGAGGAATTCATGGAAGAACTCTTCAGTACGAATTTAAGTCCTGAGGCAAAGAAATCCGACGTTAGGTTGGTCAGTCGCCCCTGGAAGGTGGCGCCAGATGGTAAAACTAACGTCGTTCTGGAGGGTTCGGAGGAAGTAATGTCCGCCCTTTTAGAAGCGGGAAGGTGCTACATTAAGTGGTTTTCCTTCCGAGTGCGACCAGACAGCCCTGTTGCCGGCTGTTTTCGGTGCATGGGCTTTGACCATCGAGTGGCGCAATGTAAGGCCAAGTCCGATGTCTGCCGTAGGTGTGGTCAGGAAGGCCACAGAGCTGCTAGTTGCGTCAATGCACCACATTGTCGCAACTGTGCATTTAAGGGTAGACCAGCTGGGCATCTTATGATGTCAGCTGCTTGTCCAGTCTACTGTGGCATAGTAGAGCGTGCCCTTTCCAGACACTAATGGGGACGATTTTACAGCTAAATTGTCAGGGTTGTTATGCCGTAATGTGCGAGTTAGGGGGTTGTATGCTAGAGGGTGGGTGCGGCATCGCATTACTCCAGGAGCCCTACGCCACTAATGGTGTGGTTCGGGGTCTCCCTGGAGGATTTAGGGTCTTCACAGACCTTAGGAGAAATGCCGCAATAGTTGTGAATAATCCGAGCTACGACTGCGTAGTTCTGGATTCGTCACAGCTGGGTGTTTGTGTATCCATAGAGGGGGAGTTCGGTAGATTGGTAGTCGCTAGTGTTTATTGCAAATACAGCGAACCTCTAGAGCCTTACCTGCTGTACATGGATAAGCTACTGCTACTTGCCAGTAGTAGCTCGCTAATCCTAGGAATGGATGCGAATGCCTCGTCCTCTATGTGGTTTAGTAAGGTATCCCGACATTCGTCAGGATATCAAAGCCACACTAGAGGCGAGGTATTAAGCGAATGGGTGGAGGCAAATAGTCTTCACATATTAAACGAGCCAAGCGAGTGGTATACGTTTGATGGGCCTGGGGGTGTGAGCGACATCGATGTGTCCTTCATGAATGAGGCAGCAAATAGGACCTTTAATGTTAGGTGGGAGATTAGGGGAGGGTGGGGATTGAGTGACCATAACTTGATTCAAATTATGGTTACTCCTAAATCTCCTCCCTCGGCGTATGAGAGTCCATTGCGGCGATGGCGTACCTCTGGTATCGACTGGAACCAATATGGACGATCTGTCAGGGAAGCGGTATTAGAAATACCGCTTAGTGAGTTTGAAGACTTTGGGGTGGACGAGCAAATTTCTCGGCTATACGATGTAGTGTGGGAAGTGAACAACAGTGTTCTCGGAAAGTTCGAAAGCTTCAGAGTGAGAAAACTTAAGTGGTGGACGAAAGAGCTAACGATAAAGAGGAGAGCTGTCCGGCGATTGAGACGAAAGTTTCAACGCGCTAGACAGTCAAACTCTGATGGGCTATCCCAGATTAGGTATGAATTTAGTTGTGTGATGAGGGATTACAAACAAATGCTAGTCAAAACCAAGGAAGAGGAATGGAGGAATTTTATAGGGGAAAATAGGAACGACCCATGGGGTCAGGTCTACAAGATCTGTAGGGGTCGTAAGAGGGAGGATATCACCTCTCTCCGCGTTGGTGATACTGTATTATCAACGTGGAGAGAGTGTGCTGGGGTTCTGCTAGGAGCGTTCTTTCCTAGGGCGGAGGCTCGGGTATCTCAAACGTATGAGGTACCTGTTCCTCCACTAGATGAAGGGGAGCTGGGATACGCCTTTGGCCTGGTCAGGTGTAAAAGATCCCCAGGTTTTGATGGTTTGAACGGAGAGATGTGTAAAAGCATGTGGAAGTTCATTCCGGAATACCTGGAGGCCATTTACAATAAGTGCGTGTGGGAGGGATATTTTCCACGGGAGTGGAAAAGAGCTAGGGTCGTTCCTCTCCTGAAGTCCCCTGATAAGATCAGGAGTGATCCTCGTTCTTATCGGGGCATCAGTCTCCTTCCAGTGCTGGGAAAAGTACTGGAGAGAGTTATGGTGGAACGACTTCAGGATCTAACGCGGGATATGTGGTCGGATAGGCAGTATGGTTTCAGGAAAGGACGCAGTGTAGAGGATGCTTGGATGTATGTCCAGAGTGCCGTTAGGGAGAACGTCAACGAATATGTCCTTGGCATATTTGTTGACTTTAAGGGAGCTTTTGACTACTTAATCTGGGATAGGGTGATTGAACGATTGGAGGAGCTCGGCTGCCCGGAAGTTACTCTCTGGCGCAGCTACTTTTCGGACAGAAAAGCCTCAATCGTAGGAATGAATGGGAGTGTCGAGATTGGGGTGGCTCGGGGCTGCCCGCAGGGATCCATCTGTGGTCCATATATTTGGAACCTTATGATGGACTCTCTGCTTGGACAACTTGAACCAGTATGCAAGTGTTGTGCGTACGCGGACGACCTTCTTCTTTTAGTTGAAGGTCATTCAAGGTCCGAAATAGAGCGAGCGGGAGGACGATTCTTAGAAATTGTTCACAGCTGGGGTGTAGGTGTTGGTGTGGACATATCAATGGACAAAACGGTTACAATGCTGCTTAAGGGCAGATTGTCGCCGG
This sequence comes from Bactrocera oleae, assembly GCF_042242935.1. Classification (NCBI taxonomy): domain Eukaryota; kingdom Metazoa; phylum Arthropoda; class Insecta; order Diptera; family Tephritidae; genus Bactrocera; species Bactrocera oleae. The sequence goes on along the minus strand of NC_091542.1, from coordinate 5,807,766 downwards.
CTCGTCCACCGATTGTCCGTGTAAATGGGGTCTGCATCAAATACATGACGCAAGTCAAATACTTGGGGTTGACCATGAGGGAAAGGATGTGTTTCACACCACACTTGGTTAGCGTGAAAGAAAGACTGCTGGCGACTGTCGGCAAGGTCAGGCGCGTTTTACGGAGTGATTGGGGCCTCGGACGTCGTGCGGTTCGCACCATATATCGTGGCTTATTTGTGGCCTGTGCCACTTATGGAGCTGCAGTATGGTGGGAATTAGCCACGACGGTCTTCGGTCGCCAAAAACTACTCTCCGTGCAGCGCTGTATGCTGCTAGCCTGTTTGCCAGTGTGTCGCACCGTTTCAACGGATGCGATGCAAGTTTTGTTAGGTGCACCCCCACTTGACCTGATTGTCATACAGCGTGCTGTTGCATTCAGGTTAAGAAGAGGCTTGAGTGTGTCCTTGCTGCAGAATAACCTGATTTCCGACCTTGACGTAGAGAGGGAAGGATATCTAGGAAGCAAGAGACTTCTAGAGGACAGGGTTAAGATAAGGTGGCAAGACCGTTGGGACAATAGCCCTAACGGTAGGGTGACCTATGGGTACATCCGAGACGTTAGGTTTGTAGAAGAAAACCCAGACTTCCGATTCTGTCTGAGCCTGGGTTTTCTGCTTACTGGACATGGTCCTCTGAACGCATTTCTGCATCAGAGGCACCTTTCTGACACGCCAGAGTGTATGTGTGGGGCGCGTGTTGAAGATTGGGCGCATGTTATTGCGCTCTGCCCGATGTACTCGGACATTAGGAACCTTGAAGGAATGGGGATTAGTTGGACTAATGGACGATTAGACGTCAGCGGTGTGATCTCCGCTAGTCCAAATACCGAACAGTTAGGGTCGTTTGATAGGTTTGCGCGTGAATTGTTCAGGCGGCGGAGACAATTAGCTGAAAATAGGGGTTAGATTAAGGGTGAAAGATAAGGGGTAGGGATTTAATCCCTGGTCACCAGTACAGAGCAGTATGGAAGCTCAACTGGTAGTAGCTTCGGCTACGAGGGCTGACCGGAGACTTAATTCTGGTACCACGGGGAGCAGGGGCCCTTGGAGTTCGCTCCAACCTGCTCATGCGGACTGGCCCTTCGGGGAGTATCGTGGTGGTTGTGGTTGATGCCCAAATGCGGGAAGAGTGTTTTGTTCACTCAATGTGGAGTTGCACTGCAACCGGGTGCCGGACCCAAAGTACGGCAGAGGTGTTAGATAGGCCTCGAACCTCACCAAGGTGTGTAGTGTGTCCATTCCACACTACCAATCGGTACTGTAAAATGCCTGGCATTTTCGGGGCGCTGATCAACGCATTGTATTGATACGCCGTGCTTTTGAGCACCGTGAGGTAAGGCCGTCGACGGCAGGTACTCACGTAAAACACACCGGACGCTGTCCCTATCTACTCACTCTGTTGTAGACACTCGTAGTGAACGGTCGTGTTAGCGCATTGATAAAACAATTTAGTGACGGTTGAAAACAGTGAATTTTTTCTGTTAACAGAAAACATACAATTGCCTGGCGCGAATTAAATCGAAGGCCAGAGACACATAAAGCATTACCGCGGGTAATTGCTTTAAAAATTGTAGTGCAAGTGTACAGTGACAAAACTAACAATAGACAGTGTTGTTGCCTGGTGCGAAGGCCAGTGACAATTTAGGCACGTTTAAGTTTGCTTAAAAACAATAGGCAGTGTTTTTTGCCTGGTGTGTGCTACAAACAATAGGCAGTGTTTTTGCCTGGTGTGTGCTTCAAACAATAGGCAGTGTTATTGCCTGCGTGAAGTTTTGTGTGTGTAAAACAAAAGACAGTGACCGCATTGTCCACAAACAGTTCGGGCACCGGTTTTGTGTGGACCGCAAGAAACCTGAAGGCCACTGACAATATTGTTGTAGTGCAGGTACGCGTTCGTGAGTGCCGATTTCGAACTTTGTCGGATCGCGAGTTACGTACTTGTGTAGTAGGTACGCGATCGCGAGGGTAGGAGAAAAATGTCTCCACCACGAAGGCGAGGAGCGAAGGCACCCGCCGAAAGCGATGACTCGGAAGTCGTAATGATTACGGCAGCGTCATCGGCGGGTGAAGAGGAAGTGGAGAAGCCCCCACCGCGCAGAAAGGCTCGCCTGGCCACTCCACCGTTGGGGAGGTCGTGCGAGAGCGCCAGCGAGACGGGAGCGTCGAAACCCGTAGCCGGAGCAGCGAAGGAGGCAGGCGGAGGCAAAAAGAGTGAAGGAGAAAAACGAGAAAAGAAGAAAGGTATAAAAGGGGAGCGTATTTCAAATAAGGGGGGTGTTGTTGGGGGTGTTGTTGGGGGTGGCGCTATCACCCATGTTGCAGCTATGAAAGCTGTAACAGCCGAGGTTAGCGCTTTGGTTTTCGGGGGGGAAAATATTGAGGTTTCCGAGATGAGGGGTCTTCTGGAGCTTGCCTCGAAGTACGAGGCACTCCTGATGACCATAATTGCGGAGAACGCTCATCTTCGCGGGCAGGTGGATGCCCTTACGGGAGGGTGTGGGGGATCGCGTCCGACCAAACTAATGGTGGCTCCCGCGACTTCGGCGCCTGCCCCTCCAGCACCCGTGCTGAAGGCAATAGCGCCGATGTCGCCGAAGCCGGTGGAGACCTGGTCAGTTGTGGTCAGGAGTAAGGGGCCTGCAACTTCCTCTAAGGAAGTAATCAAAAAGGTGGTCAAGGAGGTGGGTCCTTCACTCGGCGTAAGGATCCATGATGTTAGGCCGATAAAGGGTGGTGGGGCGGTCATCCGCACTCCCTCCGTATTAGAGAGGGAGAAAGTGGCGACTAACGCAAAATTCGGGGAGGTAGGGTTGGACGTCAGTGTCAACCGGAAGTTGGGGCCAAGGGTTGTGGTGCAAGGAGTACACACCGAGATCTCCCATGAGGAATTCATGGAAGAACTCTTCAGTACGAATTTAAGTCCGGAGGCAAAGAAATCCGACGTTAGGTTGGTCAGTCGCCCCTGGAAGGTGGCGCCAGATGGTAAAACTAACGTCGTTCTGGAGGGTTCGGAGGAAGTAATGTCCGCCCTTTTAGAAGCGGGAAGGTGCTACATTAAGTGGTTTTCCTTCCGAGTGCGACCAGACAGCCCTGTTGCCGGCTGTTTTCGGTGCATGGGCTTTGACCATCGAGTGGCGCAATGTAGGGCCAAGTCCGATGTCTGCCGTAGGTGTGGTCAGGAAGGGCACAGAGCTGCTAGTTGCGTCAATGCACCACATTTTCGCAACTGTGCATTTAAGGGTAGACCAGCTGGGCATCTTATGATGTCAGCTGCTTGTCCAGTCTACTGTGGCATAGTAGAGCGTGCCCTTTCCAGACACTAATGGGGACGATTTTACAGCTAAATTGTCAGGGTTGTTATGCCGTAATGTGCGAGTTAGGGGATTGTATGCTAGAGGGTGGGTGCGGCATCGCATTACTCCAGGAGCCCTACGCCACTAATGGTGTGGTTCGGGGTCTCCCTGGAGGATTTAGGGTCTTCACAGACCTTAGGAGAAATGCCGCAATAGTTGTGAATAATCCGAGCTACGACTGCGTAGTTCTGGATTCGTCACAGCTGGGTGTTTGTGTATCCATAGAGGGGGAGTTCGGTAGATTGGTAGTCGCTAGTGTTTATTGCAAATACAGCGAACCTCTAGAGCCTTACCTGCTGTACATGGATAAGCTACTGCTACTTGCCAGTAGTAGCTCGCTTATCCTAGGAATGGATGCGAATGCCTCGTCCTCTATGTGGTTTAGTAAGGTATCCCGACATTCGTCAGGATATCAAAGCCACACTAGAGGCGAGGTATTAAGCGAATGGGTGGAGGCAAATAGTCTTCACATATTAAACGAGCCAAGCGAGTGGTATACGTTTGATGGGCCTGGGGGTGTGAGCGACATCGATGTGTCCTTCATCAATGAGGCAGCAAATAGGACCTTTAATGTTAGGTGGGAGATTAGGGGAGGGTGGGGATTGAGTGACCATAACTTGATTCAAATTATGGTTACTCCTAAATCTCCTCCCTCGGCGTATGAGAGTCCATTGCGGCGATGGCGTACCTCTGGTATCGACTGGAACCAATATGGACGATCTGTCAGGGAAGCGGTATTAGAAATACCGCTTAGTGAGTTTGAAGACTTTGGGGTGGACGAGCAAATTTCTCGGCTATACGATGTAGTGTGGGAAGTGAACAACAGTGTTCTCGGAAAGTTCGAAAGCTTCAGAGTGAGAAAACTTAAGTGGTGGACGAAAGAGCTAACGATGAAGAGGAGAGCTGTCCGGCGATTGAGACGAAAGTTTCAACGCGCTAGATAGTCAAACTCTGATGGGCTATCCCAGATTAGGTATGAATTTAGTTGTGTGATGAGGGATTACAAACAAATGCTAGTCAAAACCAAGGAAGAGGAATGGAGGAATTTTATAGGGGAAAATAGGAACGACCCATGGGGTCAGGTCTACAAGATCTGTAGGGGTCGTAAGAGAGAGGATATCACCTCTCTCCGCGTTGGTGATACTGTATTATCAACGTGGAGAGACTGTGCTGGGGTTCTGCTAGGAGCGTTCTTTCCTAGGGCGGAGGCTCGGGTATCTCAAACGTGTGAGGTACCTGTTCCTCCACTAGATGAAGGGGAGCTGGGATACGCCTTTGGCCTGGTCAGGTGTAAAAGATCCCCAGGTTTTGATGGTTTGAACGGAGAGATGTGTAAAAGCATGTGGAAGTTCATTCCGGAATACCTGGAGGCCATTTACAATAAGTGCGTGTGGGAGGGATATTTTCCACGGGAGTGGAAAAGAGCTAGGGTCGTTCCTCTCCTGAAGTCCCCTGATAAGATCAGGAGTGATCCTCGTTCTTATCGGGGCATCAGTCTCCTTCCAGTGCTGGGAAAAGTACTGGAGAGAGTTATGGTGGAACGACTTCAGGATCTAACGCGGGATATGTGGTCGGATAGGCAGTATGGTTTCAGGAAAGGACGCAGTGTAGAGGATGCTTGGATGTATGTCCAGAGTGCCGTTAGGGAGAACGTCAACGAATATGTCCTTGGCATATTTGTTGACTTTAAGGGAGCTTTTGACTACCTAATCTGGGATAGGGTGATTGAACGATTGGAGGAGCTCGGCTGCCCGGAAGTTACTCTCTGGCGCAGCTACTTTTCGGACAGAAAAGCCTCAATCGTAGGAATGAATGGGAGTGTCGAGATTGGGGTGGCTCGGGGCTGCCCGCAGGGATCCATCTGTGGTCCATATATTTGGAACCTTATGATGGACTCTCTGCTTGGACAACTTGAACCAGTATGCAAGTGTTGTGCGTACGCGGACGACCTTCTTCTTTTAGTTGAAGGTCACTCAAGGTCCGAAATAGAGCGAGCGGGAGGACGATTCTTAGAAATTGTCCACAGCTGGGGTGTAGGTGTTGGTGTGGACATATCAATGGACAAAACGGTTACAATGCTGCTTAAGGGCAGATTGTCGCCGGCTCGTCCACCGATTGTCCGTGTAAATGGGGTCAGCATCAAATACATGACGCAAGTCAAATACTTGGGGTTGACCATGAGGGAAAGGATGTGTTTCACACCACACTTGGTTAGCGTGAAAGAAAGACTGCTGGCGATTGTCGGCAAGGTCAGGCGCGTTTTACGGAGTGATTGGGGCCTCGGACGTCGTGCGGTTCGCACCATATATCGTAGCTTATTTGTGGCCTGTGCCACTTATGGAGCTGCAGTATGGTGGGAATTAGCCACGACGGTCTTCGGTCGCCAAAAACTACTCTCCGTGCAGCGCTGTATGCTGCTAGCCTGTTTGCCAGTGTGTCGCACCGTTTCAACGGATGCGATGCAAGTTTTGTTAGGTGCACCCCCTCTTGACCTGATTGTCATACAGCGTGCTGTTGCATTCAGGTTAAGAAGAGGCTTGAGTGTGTCCTTGCTGCAGAATAACCTGATTTCCGACCTTGACGTAGAGAGGGAAGGATATCTAGGAAGCAAGAGACTTCTAGAGGACAGGGTTAAGATAAGGTGGCAAGACCGTTGGGACAATAGCCCTAACGGTAGGGTGACCTATGGGTACATCCGGGACGTTAGGTTTGTAGAAGAAAACCCAGACTTCCGATTCTGTCTGAGCCTGGGTTTTCTGCTTACTGGACATGGTCCTCTGAACGCATTTCTGCATCAGAGGCACCTTTCTGACACGCCAGAGTGTATGTGTGGGGCGCGTGTTGAAGATTGGGCGCATGTTATTGCGCTCTGCCCGATGTACTCGGACATTAGGAACCTTGAAGGAATGGGGATTAGTTGGACTAATGGACGATTAGACGTCAGCGGTGTGATCTCCACTAGTCCAAATACCGAACAGTTAGGGTCGTTTGATAGGTTTGCGCGTGAATTGTTCAGGCGGCGGAGACAATTAGCTGAAAATAGGGGTTAGATTAAGGGTGAAAGATAAGGGGTAGGGATTTAATCCCTGGTCACCAGTACAGAGCAGTATGGAAGCTCAACTGGTAGTAGCTTCGGCTACGAGGTCTGACCGGAGACTTAATTCTGGTACCACGGGGAGCAGGGGCCCTTGGAGTTCGCTCCAACCTGCTCATGCGGACTGGCCCTTCGGGGAGTATCGTGGTGGTTGTGGTTGATGCCCAAATGCGGGAAGAGTGTTTTGTTCACTCAATGTGGAGTTGCACTGCAACCGGGTGCCGGACCCAAAGTACGGCAGAGGTGTTAGATAGGCCTCGAACCTCACCAAGGTGTGTAGTGTGTCCATTCCGCACTACCAATCGGTACTGAAAAATGCCTGGCATTTTCGGGGCGCTGATCAACGCATTGTATTGATACGCCGTGCTTTTGAGCACCGTGAGGTAAGGCCGTCGACGGCAGGTACTCACGTAAAACACACCGGACGCTGTCCCTATCTACTTTCCCCTGCGGGTTTGGGGAAAGAATATGCCCGCGGCAAGGCATGCCTGTCGTAAAAGGCGACTTAAAGCCAATATGCACTATGACTGTTATTATATTCTTTGCCCAGTAATATCAGCATAGTATATGGAGTGATAGTGCTATAATACTCAGCTTGAACTGATATTAGAAACACTTTAAATGAAAAAGCGAATAAAAAGACATTTGAAGTTCAAGCGACAAATGTCACCAGTCATTTGAGTAATGGGTTGCTCAACTGGCAGTAGTTTAGGCTACGCAGTCTGACCGGAGACTTTCCGGTACCACGGGGAGCAGAAAGCCCTTGGACTTCTGTTCAATCTGCTCATTGGGTTCGGCCCTTTGGGGAGTATCGTGGTGGCTGTGGTTGAAACCTAAATGCTGGAGGAACTGAATTTTCAGTTCGAAAAAAAGAAGTTACACAAGTAACTGGGTGCCGTACCCGAAAACGGAAGAGGTTTTAGGTCGGCCTCGAATCATACCAAGATGGTAGTGTGGACCCAGACACACTGCCTTTGGTATCCAAATAAATACTTGCATAAGCTCGTTTTGTTTGGGGCGTTTATCAGACGTGGGTATTGATACGCCGTGCTCTTGAGCACCGTGAGGTAAGGCCGTCGCCGGCAGGTACTCACGTTAATCTACAACGCAAGTTGTCCCTATCTACTCACTCAGTTGTAGACACTCGAAGTGAACGGTCGTGTTCGCGCATTGAAGAAACAATTTAGTGACAGTTGAATATAGTAAATTTTCTGTTAACAGAAATCGAACGAAAGCATACAATTGCCTGGCCCGAGTTAAATCGAAGGCCATAGACAGATAAAGCATTACCGCGAGTAATTGCTTGTAAAAATTGAAGTGCTAGTGTTTTCAGTGACAAAACAAACAATAGACTGTGTTATTGCCTGGTGCGAAGGCCAGTGACAATCTAGGCACGTTTGAAACTGCTTACAAACAATAGGCAGTGCTTTTGCCTGGTGTGTGATTACAAACAATAGGCAGTGTTATTGCCTGGCGTGAAGTTTGTGTGTGCAGAACAAAAGACAGTGACCGCATTGTCCACAAACAGTTCGGGCACCGGTTTTGTGTGGACCGCAAGAAACCTGAAGGCCACTGACAACATTGTTGTAGTGCAGGTACGCGTTCGTGAGTGCCTATTTCGAACTTTGTCGGATCGCGAGTTACGTACTTGGGTAGTAGGTACGCGATCGCGAGTGCAGGAGAAAAATGTCTCCACCACGAAGGCGAGGAGCAAAGGCACCCGCCGAGAGCGAGGAGTCGGAAGCCGATATGATTACGGCAGCGTCATCGGCGGGCGAAAAGGAAGTTGAAAAGCCCCCACCGCGCAGAAAGGCTCGCCTGGGCACTCCACCGTTGGGGAGGTCATGCGAGAGCGCCAGCGAGACTGGAGCGGCGAAACAGGTAGCCGGAGCAGCAAATGAGGCAGGAGGAGGCAAAAAGGAAAAGAGGAAAGGTATGAAAGGGTAGTTGAATCCAAATAAGGGGGGTGTTGTTGGGGGTGGCGCTATCACCCATGTTGCAGCTATGAAAGCTGTAACCGCTGAGGTTAGCGCCTTGGTTTTCGGGGGTAAGATTATGGAGAACTCCGAAATGAAGGGTCTAATGGAGCTTGCCTCGAAGTACGAGGCACTCCTGATGACGATAATCGCAGAGAACGCGCATCTTCGCGGGCAGGTGGATGCCTTTAAGGGAGGTTGTGGGGGACCGCGAGTGAACAGACCAACGGTGGCTCCCGCGACGTCGGCGCCTGCTCCTCCGGCACCCGTGCTGAAGGCAATAGCGCCGATGTCGTCGAAGCCGGTGGAGACCTGGTCAGTTGTGGTCAGGAGTAAGGGGCCGGCTACTTCCTCTAAGGAAGTAATCAAAAAGGTGGTCAAGGAGGTGGGTCCTTCACTCGGCGTAAGGATCCATGATGTAAGGCCGATAAAGGGTGGTGGGGCGGTCATCCGCACTCCCTCCGTTTTAGAGAGGGAGAAAGTGGCGACTAACGCAAAATTCGGGGAGGTAGGGTTGGACGTCAGTGTCAACCGGAAGTTGGGGCCAAGGGTTGTGGTGCAAGGAGTACACACCGAGATCTCCTATGAGGAATTCATGGAAGAACTCTTCAGTACGAATTTAAGTCCTGAGGCAAAGAAATCCGATGTTAGGTTGGTCAGTCGCCCCTGGAAGGTGGCGCCAGATGGTAAAACTAACGTCGTTCTGGAGGGTTCGGAGGAAGTAATGTCCGCCCTTTTAGAAGCGGGAAGGTGCTACATTAAGTGGTTTTCCTTCCGAGTGCGACCAGACAGCCCTGTTGCCGGCTGTTTTCGGTGCATGGGCTTTGACCATCGAGTGGCGCAATGTAAGGCTAAGTCCGATGTCTGCCGTAGGTGTGGTCAGGAAGGCCACAGAGCTGCTAGTTGCGTCAATGCACCACATTGTCGCAACTGTGCATTTAAGGGTAGACCAGCTGGGCATCTTATGATGTCAGCTGCTTGTCCAGTCTACTGTGGCATAGTGGAGCGTGCCCTTTCCAGACACTAATGGGGACGATTTTACAGCTAAATTTTCAGGGTTGTTATGCCGTAATGTGCGAGTTAGGGGGTTGTATGCTAGAGGGTGGGTGCGGCATCGCATTACTCCAGGAGCCCTACGCCACTAATGGTGTGGTTCGGGGTCTCCCTGGAGGATTTAGGGTCTTCACAGACCTTAGGAGAAATGCCGCAATAGTTGTGAATAATCCGAGCTACGACTGCGTAGTTCTGGATTCGTCACAGCTGGGTGTTTGTGTATCCATAGAGGGGGAGTTCGGTAGATTGGTAGTCGCTAGTGTTTATTGCAAATACAGCGAACCTCTAGAGCCTTACCTGCTGTACATGGATAAGCTACTGCTACTTGCCAGTAGTAGCTCGCTTATCCTAGGAATGGATGCGAATGCCTCGTCCTCTATGTGGTTTAGTAAGGTATCCCGACATTCGTCAGGATATCAAAGCCACACTAGAGGCGAGGTATTAAGCGAATGGGTGGAGGCAAATAGTCTTCACATATTAAACGAGCCAAGCGAGTGGTATACGTTTGATGGGCCTGGGGGTGTGAGCGACATCGATGTGTCCTTCATCAATGAGGCAGCAAATAGGACCTTTAATGTTAGGTGGGAGATTAGGGGAGGGTGGGGATTGAGTGACCATAACTTGATTCAAATTATGGTTACTCCTAAATCTCCTCCCTCGGCGTATGAGAGTCCATTGCGGCGATGGCGTACCTCTGGTATCGACTGGAACCAATATGGACGATCTGTCAGGGAAGCGGTATTAGAAATACCGCTTAGTGAGTTTGAAGACTTTGGGGTGGACGAGCAAATTTCTCGGCTATACGATGTAGTGTGGGAAGTGAACAACAGTGTTCTCGGAAAGTTCGAAAGCTTCAGAGTGAGAAAACTTAAGTGGTGGACGAAAGAGCTAACGATGAAGAGGAGAGCTGTCCGGCGATTGAGACGAAAGTTTCAACGCGCTAGACAGTCAAACTCTGATGGGCTGTCCCAGATTAGGTATGAATTTAGTTGTGTGATGAGGGATTACAAACAAATGCTAGTCAAAACCAAGGAAGAGGAATGGAGGAATTTTATAGGGGAAAATAGGAACGACCCATGGGGTCAGGTCTACAAGATCTGTAGGGGTCGTAAGAGGGAGGATATCACCTCTCTCCGCGTTGGTGATACTGTATTATCAACGTGGAGAGACTGTGCTGGGGTTCTGCTAGGAGCGTTCTTTCCTAGGGCGGAGGCTCGGGTATCTCAAACGTATGAGGTACCTGTTCCTCCACTAGATGAAGGGGAGCTGGGATACGCCTTTGGCCTGGTCAGGTGTAAAAGATCCCCAGGTTTTGATGGTTTGAACGGAGAGATGTGTAAAAGCATGTGGAAGTTCATTCCGGAATACCTGGAGGCCATTTACAATAAGTGCGTGTGGGAGGGATATTTTCCACGGGAGTGGAAAAGAGCTAGGGTCGTTCCTCTCCTGAAGTCCCCTGATAAGATCAGGAGCGATCCTCGTTCTTATCGGGGCATCAGTCTCCTTCCAGTGCTGGGAAAAGTACTGGAGAGAGTTATGGTGGAACGACTTCAGGATCTAACGCGGGATATGTGGTCGGATAGGCAGTATGGTTTCAGGAAAGGACGCAGTGTAGAGGATGCTTGGATGTATGTCCAGAGTGCCGTTAGGGAGAACGTCAACGAATATGTCCTTGGCATATTTGTTGACTTTAAGGGAGCTTTTGACTACCTAATCTGGGATAGGGTGATTGAACGATTGGAGGAGCTCGGCTGCCCGGAAGTTACTCTCTGGCGCAGCTACTTTTCGGACAGAAAAGCCTCAATCGTAGGAATGAATGGGAGTGTTGAGATTGGGGTGGCTCGGGGCTGCCCGCAGGGATCCATCTGTGGTCCATATATTTGGAACCTTATGATGGACTCTCTGCTTGGACAACTTGAACCAGTATGCAAGTGTTGTGCGTACGCGGACGACCTTCTTATTTTAGTTGAAGGTCACTCAAGGTCCGAAATAGAGCGAGCGGGAGGACGATTCTTAGAAATTGTCCACAGCTGGGGTGTAGGTGTTGGTGTGGACATATCAATGGACAAAACGGTTACAATGCTGCTTAAGGGCAGATTGTCGCCGGCTCGTCCACCGATTGTCCGTGTAAATGGGGTCAGCATCAAATACATGACGCAAGTCAAATACTTGGGGTTGACCATGAGGGAAAGGATGTGTTTCACACCACACTTGGTTAGCGTGAAAGAAAGACTGCTGGCGACTGTCGGCAAGGTCAGGCGCGTTTTACGGAGTGATTGGGGCCTCGGACGTCGTGCGGTTCGCACCATATATCGTGGCTTATTTGTGGCCTGTGCCACTTATGGAGCTGCAGTATGGTGGGAATTAGCCACGACGGTCTTCGGTCGCCAAAAACTACTCTCCGTGCAGCGCTGTATGCTGCTAGCCTGTTTGCCAGTGTGTCGCACCGTTTCAACGGATGCGATGCAAGTTTTGTTAGGTGCACCCCCTCTTGACCTGATTGTCATACAGCGTGCTGTTGCATTCAGGTTAAGAAGAGGCTTGAGTGTGTCCTTGCTGCAGAATAACCTGATTTCCGACCTTGACGTAGAGAGGGAAGGATATCTAGGAAGCAAGAGACTTCTAGAGGACAGGGTTAAGATAAGGTGGCAAGACCGTTGGGACAATAGCCCTAACGGTAGGGTGACCTATGGGTACATCCGGGACGTTAGGTTTGTAGAAGAAAACCCAGACTTCCGATTCTGTCTGAGCCTGGGTTTTCTGCTTACTGGACATGGTCCTCTGAACGCATTTCTGCATCAGAGGCACCTTTCTGACACGCCAGAGTGTATGTGTGGGGCGCGTGTTGAAGATTGGGCGCATGTTATTGCGCTCTGCCCGATGTACTCGGACATTAGGAACCTTGAAGGAATGGGGATTAGTTGGACTAATGGACGATTAGACGTCAGCGGTGTGATCTCCACTAGTCCAAATACCGAACAGTTAGGGTCGTTTGATAGGTTTGCGCGTGAATTGTTCAGGCGGCGGAGACAATTAGCTGAAAATAGGGGTTAGATTAAGGGTGAAAGATAAGGGGTAGGGATTTAATCCCTGGTCACCAGTACAGAGCAGTATGGAAGCTCAACTGGTAGTAGCTTCGGCTACGAGGTCTGACCGGAGACTTAATTCTGGTACCACGGGGAGCAGGGGCCCTTGGAGTTCGCTCCAACCTGCTCATGCGGACTGGACCTTCGGGGAGTATCGTGGTGGTTGTGGTTGATGCCCAAATGCGGGAAGAGTGTTTTGTTCACTCAATGTGGAGTTGCACTGCAACCGGGTGCCGGACCCAAAGTACGGCAGAGGTGTTAGATAGGCCTCGAACCTCACCAAGGTGTGTAGTGTGTCCATTCCACACTACCAATCGGTACTGAAAAATGCCTGGCATTTTCGGGGCGCTGATCTACGCATTGTATTGATACGCCGTGCTTTTGAGCACCGTGAGGTAAGGCCGTCGACGGCAGGTACTCACGTTAAACACACCGGACGTTGTCCCTATCTACTTTCCCCTGCGGGTTTGGGGAAAGAATATGCCCGCGGCAAGGCATGCCTGTCGTAAAAGGCGACTAAAAGCCAATATGCACTATGACTGTTATTATATTCTTTGCCCAGTAATATCAGTATAGTATATGGAGTGATAGTGCTATAATACTCAGCTTGAACTGATATTAGAAACACTTTAAATGAAAAAGCAAATAAAAAGACATTTGAAGTTCAAGCGACAAATGTCACCAGTCATTTGAGTAATGGGTAGCTCAACTGGCAGTAGTTTAGGCTACGCAGTCTGACCGGAGACTTTCCGGTACCACGGGGAGCAGAAAGCCCTTGGACTTCTGTTCAATCTGCTCATTAGGTTCGGCCCTTTGGGGAGTATCGTGGTGGCTGTGGTTTAAACCTAAATGCTGGAAGAACTGAATTTTCAGTTCGAAAAAAGAAGTTACACAAGTAACTGGGTGCCGTACCCGAAAACGGAAGAGGTTTTAGGTCGGCCTCGAATCATACCAAGATGGTAGTGTGGACCCAGACACACTGCCACTGGTATCCAAATAAATACTTGCATAAGCTCGTTTTGTTTGGGGCGCTGATCAACGCATTGTATTGATCCGTTGTGTTTTGAACACCGTGAGGTAAGGCCGTCGCCGGCAGGTACTCACGTAAATCTACAACGAAAGTTGTCCCTATCTACTACATTCCCCTGCGGGTTTGGGGAAAGAATATGCCCGCGGCAAGGCATGCCTGTCGTAAAAGGCGACTAAAAGCCAATATGCACTATGACTGTTATTATATTCTTTGCCCAGTAATATCAGCATAGTATATGGAGTTATAGTGCTATAATACTCAGCTTGAACTGATATTAGAAACACTTTAAATGAAAAAGCAAATAAAAAGACATTTGAAGTTCAAGCGACAAATGTCACCAGTCATTTGAGTAATGGGTAGCTCAACTGGCAGTAGTTTAGGCTACGCAGTCTGACCGGAGACTTTCCGGTACCACGGGGAGCAGAAAGCCCTTGGACTTCTGTTCAATCTGCTCATTGGGTTCGGCCCTTTGGGGAGTATCGTGGTGGCTGTGGTTTAAACCTAAATGCTGGAAGAACTGAATTTTCAGTTCGAAAAAAGAAGTTACACAAGTAACTGGGTGCCGTACCCGAAAACGGAAGAGGTTTTAGGTCGGCCTCGAATCATACCAAGATGGTAGTGTGGACCCAGACACACTGCCACTGGTATCCAAATAAATACTTGCATAAGCTCGTTTTGTTTGGGGCGCTGATCAACGCATTGTATTGATCCGTTGTGTTTTGAACACCGTGAGGTAAGGCCGTCGCCGGCAGGTACTCACGTAAATCTACAACGAAAGTTGTAACTATCTACTACTTTTTCCCCTGCGGGTTTGGGGAAAGAATATGCCCGCGGCAAGGCATGCCTGTCGTAAAAGGCGACTAAAAGCCAATATGCACTATGACTGTTATTATATTCTTTGCCCAGTAATATCAGCATAGTATGTGGAGTGATAGTGCTATAATACTCAGCTTGAACTGATATTAGAAACACTTTAAATGAAAAAGCAAATAAAAAGACATTTGAAGTTCAAGCGACAAATGTCACCAGTCATTTGAGTAATGGGTAGCTCAACTGGCAGTAGTTTAAGCTACGCAGTCTGACCGGAGACTTTCCGGTACCACGGGGAGCAGAAAGCCCTTGGACTTCTGTTCAATCTGCTCATTGGGTTCGGCCCTTTGGGGAGTATCGTGGTGGCTGTGGTTTAAACCTAAATGTGTCTGGGTCCACACTACCACTGGTATCCAAATAAATACTTGCATAAGCTCGTTTTGTTTGGGGCGCTGATCAACGCATTGTATTGATCCGTTGTGTTTTGAACACCGTGAGGTAAGGCCGTCGCCGGCAGGTACTCACGTAAATCTACAACGAAAGTTGTAACTATCTACTACTTTTTCCCCTGCGGGTTTGGGGAAAGAATATGCCCGCGGCAAGGCATGCCTGTCGTAAAAGGCGACTAAAAGCCAATATGCACTATGACTGTTATTATATTCTTTGCCCAGTAATATCAGCATAGTATGTGGAGTGATAGTGCTATAATACTCAGCTTGAACTGATATTAGAAACACTTTAAATGAAAAAGCAAATAAAAAGACATTTGAAGTTCAAGCGACAAATGTCACCAGTCATTTGAGTAATGGGTAGCTCAACTGGCAGTAGTTTAAGCTACGCAGTCTGACCGGAGACTTTCCGGTACCACGGGGAGCAGAAAGCCCTTGGACTTCTGTTCAATCTGCTCATTGGGTTCGGCCCTTTGGGGAGTATCGTGGTGGCTGTGGTTTAAACCTAAATGCTGGAAGAACTGAATTTTCAGTTCGAAAAAAGAAGTTACACAAGTAACTGGGTGCCGTACCCGAAAACGGAAGAGGTTTTAGGTCGGCCTCGAATCATACCAAGATGGTAGTGTGGACCCAGACACACTGCCACTGGTATCCAAATAAATACTTGCATAAGCTCGTTTTGTTTGGGGCGCTGATCAACGCATTGTATTGATCCGTTGTGTTTTGAACACCGTGAGGTAAGGCCGTCGCCGGCAGGTACTCACGTAAATCTACAACGAAAGTTGTCCCTATCTACTACGTTACCTCTCTTCGCGTTGGTGACACTATGTTATCAACGTGGAGAGAGTGTGCGGGGGCTTTGTTAGGAGCGTTCTTTCCTAGGGCGGAGGTTCAGGTACCTCAAGCACAAGAGGTACCTGTCCCTCCATTAGACGATGGAGAGTTGGGGTACGCCTTTGGCCTGGTCAGGTCTAAACGGTCCCCAGGTTTTGATGGTTTGAACGGAGAGATGTGCAAAAGCTTGTGGAAGTTCATTCCGGAATACTTGGAGGCCATTTATAATAAGTGCGTGTGGGAGGGTTATTTTCCACGCGAGTGGAAAATTGCTAGGGTTGTACCTCTCCTGAATTCCCCTGATAAGATCAGGAGTGATCCTCGCTCTTATCGGGGCATCAGTCTCCTTCCAGTACTTGGAAAAGTGCTGGAAAGAGTTATGGTGGAACGGCTTCAGGAGCTAACGCGGGGTATGTGGTCGGATAGACAGTATGGGTTCAGGAAAGGACGCAGTGTAGAGGATGCGTGGTTCTACGTTCAGGGTGCTGTTAGGGAGAATGTCAACAAATATGTCCTTGGCATATTTGTTGACTTCAAGGGGGCATTTGATTACCTAAGCTGGGATCGAGTGTTGCAACGGCTGGAGGAGCTTGGCTGTCCGGAAATTAGTCTTTGGCGGAGTTACTTTTCGGACAGAAAAGCCTCTCTAGTCGGAATGAATGGGAGTGTGGAGATCGGAGTGGTTCGTGGCTGCCCGCAGGGATCCATCTGCGGTCCATATATTTGGAACCTCATGATGGACTCTCTGCTTGGACAGCTCGAACCCCTCTGTAAATGTTGTGCGTATGCGGACGACCTTCTCCATCTGGTTGAAGGTCGATCGCGATTTGAGTTAGAGCGGGCGGGAGGACAATTTTTAGAAATTGTAAATAGTTGGGGTTTAGGTGTGGGGGTTGACATATCGATGGACAAAACGGTGACAATGCTGCTTAAGGGCAGATTGTCTCCGGTTCGTCCACCGATTGTCCGTGTGAATGGGGTCAGCATCAGGTATGTGACGCAAGTCAAATACCTGGGGCTGACCATGAGTGAAGGAATGTGTTTTACTCCACACTTGGCGAATTTGAAGGAGCGACTGCAGGCGGTCGTAGGCAAAGTGCGACGCATCTTGAGGAGCGATTGGGGCCTTGGACGCCGTGCTGTTCGCACCATATACCGTGGTCTATTTGTGGCTTGTGCCACTTATGGAGCCGCAATATGGTGGGAAACAGCGATGACGGTCTCTGGTCGCCGAAAACTCCTCTCGGTGCAACGTTGCATGATGCTTGCATGTTTGCCTGTATGTCGCACCGTTTCAACGGATGCGATGCAGGTTTTACTTGGTGCACCCCCTCTTGACCTGATTGTCATACAGCGTGCTGTTGCCTTCAGGTTAAGAAGAGGCTTGAGTGTGTCATTGCTGCGGAATGACTGGATTTCCGATGATGATGTGGAGAGGGAGGGGTATCTAGGGAGCAAGAGGCTTCTAGATGATAGGGTTAGGAGTAGGTGGCAAGACCGTTGGGACAATAGTCCTAACGGTCGGGTGACTTATGAGTACATCCGGGATGTTAGGTTCGTTGAGGGTAACCCAGACTTCAGATTTTGTCTGAGTCTGGGTTTTTTGTTAACGGGGCATGGGCCTCTGAATGCATTTTTGCATTAGAGGCATCTTTCTGATAGGTCGGGGTGTTTATGTGGGGCGCGATGTGAAGACTGGGTTCACTGGTTAGATGTTAGCGGTGTGATCTCCACTAGTCAGAATGCCGAACAGTTAGGGTCGTTTGCGCGTGAATTGTTTAGGCGGCGGAGGCGTTTAACTGTGAGTTAGGGTTAGCTTCTTGTGTGAAAGGTGTGTGAGTGTAATGTGCGTATGGGGTTCAACCCTTGGTTACCAAACCAGAGCTGTATGGAGGCTCAATTGGTAGTAGCTTCGGCTACGAGGTCTGACCGGAGACTTAATTCTGGTACCACGGGGAGCAGGGGCCCTTGGAGTTCGCTCCAACCTGCTCGTGCGGACTGGCCGTTCGGGGAGTATCGTGGTGGTTGTGGTTTATACCCAAATGCGGGAAGAACTGACGTTTTGTCAGTTCAATGTGGAGTTGCATTGCAACCGGGTGCCGGACCCAAAGTACGGCAGAGGTTTTAGATAGGCCTCGAACCTTACCAAGGTGTGTAGTGTGTCCATTCCACACTACCAATCGGTACTGAAATATGCCTAGCATTTTCGGGGCGCTGATCAACGCTGATCAACGCATTGTATTGATACGCTGTGCTTTTGAGCGCCGTGAGATAAGGCCGTCGACGGCAGGTACTCACGTTAAACACACCGGACGTTGTCCCTATCTACTTTCCCCTGCGGGTTTGGGGAAAGAATATGCCCGCGGCAAGGCATGCCTGTCGTAAAAGGCGACTAAAAGCCAATATGCACTATGACTGTTATTATATTCTTTGCCCAGTAATATCAGCATAGTATATGGAGTGATAGTGCTATAATACTCAGCTTGAACTGATATTAGAAACACTTTAAATGAAAAAGCGAATAAAAAGACATTTGAAGTTCAAGCGACAAATGTCACCAGTCATTTGAGTAATGGGTAGCTCAACTGGCAGTAGTTTAGGCTACGCAGTCTGACCGGAGACTTCCTGGTACCACGGGAAGCAGAAAGCCCTTGGACTTCTATTCAATCTGCTCATTGGGTTCGGCCCTTTGGGGAGTATCGTGGTGGCTGTGGTTTAAACCTAAATGCTGGAAGAACTGAATTTTCAGTTCGAAAAAAGAAGTTACACAAGTAACTGGGTGCCGTACCCGAAAACGGAAGAGGTTTTAGGTCGGCCTCGAATCATACCAAGATGGTAGTGTGGACCCAGACACACTGCCACTGGTATCCAAATAAATACTTGCATAAGCTCGTTTTGTTTGGGGCGCTGATCAACGCATTGTATTGATCCGTTGTGTTTTGAACACCGTGAGGTAAGGCCGTCGCCGGCAGGTACTCACGTAAATCTACAACGAAAGTTGTCCCTATCTACTGTCCCCTGCGGGTTTGGGGAAAGAATATGCCCGCGGCAAGGCATGCCTGTCGTAAAAGGCGACTAAAAGCCAATATGCACTATGACTGTTATTATATTCTTTGCCCAGTAATATCAGCATAGTATATGGAGTGATAGTGCTATAATACTCAGCTTGAACTGATATTAGAAACACTTTAAATGAAAAAGCGAATAAAAAGACATTTGAAGTTCAAGCGACAAATGTCACCAGTCATTTGAGTAATGGGTAGCTCAACTGGCAGTAGTTTAGGCTACGCAGTCTGACCGGAGACTTTCCGGTACCACGGGGAGCAGAAAGCCCTTGGACTTCTGTTCAATCTGCTCATTGGGTTCGGCCCTTTGGGGAGTATCGTGGTGGCTGTGGTTTAAACCTAAATGCTGGAAGAACTGAATTTTCAGTTCGAAAAAAGAAGTTACACAAGTAACTGGGTGCCGTACCCGAAAACGGAAGAGGTTTTAGGTCGGCCTCGAATCATACCAAGATGGTAGTGTGGACCCAGACACACTGCCACTGGTATCCAAATAAATACTTGCATAAGCTCGTATTGTTTGGGGCGCTGATCAACGCATTGTATTGATCCGTTGTGTTTTGAACACCGTGAGGTAAGGCCGTCGACGGCAGGTACTCACGTAAATCTACAACGAAAGTTGTCCCTATCTACTCATTCATTCGTAGGCATTCATAGCGAGCAGACGTGCTAGCGCATAATTTGAATTTTTAATTCGGTCGTGTGAGTATTTGTGAATTTTTCAGTGTAGAGTCGGTGTAGTGAGAGTGTATACGTGCATATGTGTTGGTAGTGTGAAGTGGTTTTTCGAAAACTCACACAAAATTGCCGTAGTGGGCTTTGCCATATATATATGTAAGTATATATATATGAATTTACGAGTTTTTGTTTGAGAAATTGTGAATTTATCGAGTAGCTTTTAAATAAAACAAGTGTTTTTCGTGTTATATGATTGTGTGTACGAGCACTCTAGCTTGCGTTAGTTTTTATTTGCATAAGTAGGCTTTGATATTTCATCGGAATTTCAACGCCTGCTAACTTCAAGTAGACTTTTAATTACAGCAGGTGTTTTTCTAGTATTCACGAGATTGTGTATACGAGCACTCTTGCTTATGTTAGTTTTTTTTCGCGTTAGTAGGCTTTGACTTTTATTAGGATTTCAACGCCTGCTAACTGCAAGTAGGTTTTTAGTTACAGCAGGTGTTTTCAGTGTTCACGTAATTGTGTATACGAGCACTCTAGCTGGTATTAGTTTTTTATTAGGGATAGCAGGCTTTTGCCTTTCAACGCTTGCTTAGGGCATTTGCTTGATTGTAGGTAGCAGGGTTGGGAAAAATTTTTTCTTTTTTTTTTGGAAATTTCGTAGCAGGCAATTACAACGCCTGCTTGTGGGTAAGTGTAGGGTTAGTTGAGTGTGTACTTAATTTTTTTTTTGTTTTTTTTTTTGGATTAGATTCGTAGATTAGGTTTTGTAGGCGGGCCCGTCCGTAGTCTCAGTGACTGTGCCGTGGTGGTGTTTTTGGCTTGGGTGGCCTATTCAGGAGTGCTGTGTTGAGTGTCTGGTTTTCAGTTGCTGCTGTTTTCTAGGGGATTTCGCCAGTTTTGCTTCTAGGGTGTTAGTGGTTGTCCTAGTATTGGAGGCGCTGACTCCAGGGTGAATTAAGGTCATAGTGGTTGACTTTTAGCCCACGGTGCGATTGATACAACGTCACATCGGTCGATTCGCAACCGTTACGGGGACTTTGTTCTGTCCGGCGGTTAATTGAGTGACCTCTTCCACGCCTTTGGCTGGAGGTGTGAGTTGTGTCCCTGCGATAACGCGATAATCGACTGTTTGGGTGGTAACTGCTATTGAGCGGGTTTACGCGCGAGTTAGCTTCTTCAGTGCGTTCAATCGCACGTGCCTGGTGAGCGACTGTTTGATCTTTCCGGAACAGGGGCTTCTGCGCCAGTGTTTTTTACCGGCGGATCAGCCTGCCTGGTAGGGGATCTAGGTTGAAGATGCCTCCCCCACGGAGGAGGAAGGTTAAGTCCCTTGCTGAGAGCGATGGGTCTGTGCCTGCAAAAATGGTTGTAGGGGCGTCGTCCGGTGAGGATAGTGCAGTATCATCTACTGATGGGTCACCGGTGCGCAGAAAGGTTGGGTTGAGGTCACCACCTTTGGCGAAATCGGGGGGCTTTGTGCGCTTCACTGACTCCAGTGAAAGCAGTAGTTCGCGTGAGACAGGGGATACTGCTGACACAGTTAAGAAGGGGGGCGACACTAAGATGAGTGTTGATAAAGGTGGTGAGGTTAAGGCTGCAAGAGGTGTTGGGCGTGTTAGTGAGGGTGGAAAAGAAATAGGTGTTAGTTCCAACATGGTGAAGAAGAAAAATAATAAGGGTGGCAACCGTGAATTAGCCAAGGGCGCTGTTGCTGGTGGTGGTAGTGCGGTAAGCCATGTTGGTGCTGTTAAGAGGATTACTGGGGAGCTAAGCGGGTTGGTCTTTGGAGACAAGAAGTTTGAGATGGAAACCGTGAAGGGGCTGATGGAGCTTGCTTCTAAATATGAAGCACTCCTAATGACGGTTATTACCGAGAATGCCCATCTTCGCGGGCAAGTTGATGCCCTTAGAGGAGGCTGTGGGGGACACTCCTCGCCACCGAGCAGGTCAATGCCGGCTCCATGGGCACCGATGCCTTCGCCCCCAGCACCTGTACTGGAGGCGATTGCACCGGTGGCGCCGAAGCCTGTTGAAACCTGGTCTGTTGTGGTCAGGAGCAAGGGGCCTGCAACTTCCTCTAAGGAAGTAATTAGAAAGGTAGTCAAGGAGGTG
Source organism: Bactrocera oleae (assembly GCF_042242935.1). Classification (NCBI taxonomy): domain Eukaryota; kingdom Metazoa; phylum Arthropoda; class Insecta; order Diptera; family Tephritidae; genus Bactrocera; species Bactrocera oleae. Next base: position 5,786,182 of record NC_091542.1, on the reverse strand, counting down.
GGTCCTTCACTCGGTGTGAGGATCCATGAGGTGAAGCCTATCAAGGGTGGTGGAGCGGTGATCCGCACACCTTCTGTTTCTGAGAGGGAAAAAGTGGCGACTAACGCAAAGTTTGGGGAGGTGGGGTTAGACGTGAGTGTCAACCGGAAGTTGGGTCCTCGGGTTGTGGTTCAGGGGGTTTACACGGAGATTCCCCATGAGGAATTCATGGAAGAACTTCTCCGGTTGAACCTTCCAGAATTTAGCTCGGCGTCCCAGAAGTCGGAAGTAAGGATGGTCAGTCGTCCCTGGAAGGTGGCTCCTGATGGTAGCACTAATGTTGTTCTTGAGGGTACGGACAAAATGATGTCCGCCCTCTTGGAGGCAGGTAGGTGCTACATCAAGTGGTTCTCCTTCCGGGTGCGACCGGATAACCCCACCGGATAACCCCATTGGCTGGCTGCTTCCGGTGTATGGGTTTTGGTCATAGGGTCGCTGAGTGTAGGGCTAAATCAGATGTCTGCCGGAGGTGCGGTCAGGAAGGCCACAGAGCTGCCAGTTGCGTCAATGCAATCCATTGCCGTAATTGTGCATTCAAGGGTAGGCCAGCTGGGCATTTTATGATGTCGGCTGTCTGCCCGATATATTGTGGGATTGTTGAGCGCGCCCTCGCCAGACACTGATGGGGGGGATTATTCAGTTAAACTGTCAGGGGTCGTATGCCGTAATGTGCGAGTTGGGGGGGTATATGACTGAGGGGGGGTGCGGCATTGCCTTACTCCAGGAGCCCTTCGCCACCAATGGTGTGGTTCGAGGTTTTCCGGGTGGTTTCAGGGTCTTTTTGGACGTTAGGGCTAATGCTGCAATTGTTGTGAGTGATCCCAACTATGATTGTGTAGTTGTGGATTCCTCACAACTGGGTGTATGTGTTTCTGTAGAGGGGGGGTTTGGTAGAATACTTGTTGCTAGTATCTATTGTAAATTTGGTGAGCCCTTAGAGCCTTATCTGAGTTATATGGATAAGGTACTACTACTTGCGAGTGGTAGTCCTCTTATACTTGGCTTGGACGCGAATGCTACGTCTTCGATGTGGTTTAGTAAGGTATCCCGGCATTCCTCTGGATATCAAAGCCACAGTCGTGGAGTGGTATTAAGTGAATGGGTGGTGGGTAAAAACCTTCACATTCTAAACGAGCCGAGCGAGTGGTATACTTTTGATGGGCCTAGGGGTGTCAGTGACATTGACGTGACTTTGATGAACGAGGCAGCAAATAGAGTGTTTCGTGTTGGGTGGGAAATTAAGGGAGGGTGGGGATTGAGTGATCATAATTTGATTCAAATTATGGTTTCTTCTCAGTCCCCCCCTTTACAGTTCGTAAGTCCGTTGCGGCGATGGCGTACCTCTGGTATTGACTTGAACCAATATGGACGGTGTGTTAGGGAAGCGGTATTGGAAATACCGCTTAGTGAGTTTGAGGGCTTGGGGGTTGATGAGCAGATTGCTCGTCTTTATGAGATATTGTGGGTTGTTAATGATAGGGAACTTAAGAAGTGTGAAAGTTTTAAGCTTAGGAAAATAAAATGGTGGACGCGTGAGTTAACCTTGAAGAGGAGGACTGTCAGGCGATTGAGGCGAAAGTTTCAACGCGCTCGACGGTCCAATTCAGACAGGTTAGCTCAGGTTAGGTATGATTTTTGTTGTGAAATTAGGGAATATAAAGATATGTTAGTTAGGGTTAAAGAATATGAATGGAGAAATTTTGTTAGTGAAAATAGGGATGACCCCTGGGGTCAGATCTATAAGATCTGCAGGAGTCGTAAGAGCGATGATATCACCTCTCTTTGCGTAGGTGACACTGTGTTATCTACGTGGAGAGAGTGTGCGGGGGTTCTATTAGGTGCGTTCTTTCCCAGGGCGGAGGTTCAGGTACCCCAAGCACAGGAGGTACCTGTCCCTCCATTAGATGATGGGGAGTTGGGGTATGCCTTTGGCCTGGTCAGGTCTAAACGGTCCCCAGGTTTTGATGGTTTGAACGGAGAGATGTGTAAAAGCTTGTGGAAGTTCATTCCGGAATACTTGGAGGCCATTTATGATAAGTGCGTGTGGGAGGGTTATTTTCCACGCGAGTGGAAAATTGCTAGGGTTGTACCTCTCCTGAAGTCTCCTGATAAGATCAGGAGTAATCCTCGCTCTTATCTGGGCATCAGTCTTCTTCCAGTACTTGGAAAAGTATTGGAAAGAGTTATGGTGGAACGGCTTCAGGAGCTAACGCGGGGTATATGGTCGGATAGGCAGTATGGGTTCAGGGAAGGACGCAGTACAGAAGATGCTTGGTTTTATGTTCAGAGTGTTGTTAAGGAGAATGTCAACAAATATGTCCTTGGCATATTTGTTGACTTCAAGGGAGCGTTTGATTATTTAAGGTGGGATAGAGTTTTGCAGCGGCTGGAGGAGCTTGGCTGTCCGGAAATTACTCTTTGGCGGAGTTACTTTTCGGAGAGAAAAGCTTCTCTAGTAAGTATGAATGGAAGTGTTGAAATTGGAGTGGTTCGTGGCTGCCCGCAGGGATCCATCTGCGGTCCATATATTTGGAACCTTATGATGGACTCTCTGCTTGGACAGCTCGAGCCCCTCTGTAAATGTTGTGCGTATGCGGACGACCTTCTTCTTCTCGTTGAGGGTCGATCGCGGTCTGAGCTAGAACGGTCGAAGGGACAATTTTTAGAAATTGTAAATAGCTGGGGTTTAGATGTGGGGGTTGACATATCGGTGGACAAAACGGTTACAATGCTGCTTAAGGGCAGATTGTCGCCGGTTCGTCCACCGATTGTCAAGGTGAATGGGGTCAACATCAGGTATGTGAAGGAAGTTAAATACCTGGGGTTGACTATAGGAAAAAGAATGTGTTTCACCCCACATTTGGTGCGTGCGGGTGAGCGGCTGCAGGCAATTGTTGGCAAAGTGCGACGCATTTTGAGGAGTGATTGGGGCCTTGGACGCCGTGCTGTTCGCACCATATATCGTGGCTTGATCTGATTGTTATACAGCGTGCTGTTACATTCAGATTAAGAAGGGGCTTGAGTGTTTCTATGCTGCGGACAGATTGGACAGATGGTATTGATGTTGAGAGGGTGGGTTATCTAGAGAGCAAGAGGCTCCTGGATTTAAAGGTTAGGCGTAGGTGGCAGGACCGTTGGGATAATAGCCCTAAGGGTCGGGTGACATATGAATACATCCGGGATGTAACGTTTGTTGAGGGTAACCCAGACTTCAGATTTTGTTTGAGTCTGGGATTTTTGTTAACGGGGCATGGGCCTCTGAATGCATTTTTGTATCGGAGGCACCTTTCTGATAGTTCGGGGTGTTTGTGTGGGGCACGTATGGAGGATTGGGTGCATGTTATTGCAAAATGCCCGATGTATTCAGACATTAGGAATATTGGGGGTGTGGGGATTAGTTATTAGCAAGTAGACTTTTAATTACAGCAGGTGTTTTTCTAGTATTCACGAGATTGTGTATACGAGCACTCTTGCTTATGTTAGTTTTTTTTCGCGTTAGTAGGCTTTGACTTTTATTAGGATTTCAACGCCTGCTAACTGCAAGTAGGTTTTTAGTTACAGCAGGTGTTTTCAGTGTTCACGTAATTGTGTATACGAGCACTCTAGCTGGTATTAGTTTTTTATTAGGGATAGCAGGCTTTTGCCTTTCAACGCTTGCTTAGGGCATTTGCTTGATTGTAGGTAGCAGGGTTGGGAAAAATTTTTTCTTTTTTTTTTGGAAATTTCGTAGCAGGCAATTACAACGCCTGCTTGTGGGTAAGTGTAGGGTTAGTTGAGTGTGTACTTAATTTTTTTTTTGTTTTTTTTTTTGGATTAGATTCGTAGATTAGGTTTTGTAGGCGGGCCCGTCCGTAGTCTCAGTGACTGTGCCGTGGTGGTGTTTTTGGCTTGGGTGGCCTATTCAGGAGTGCTGTGTTGAGTGTCTGGTTTTCAGTTGCTGCTGTTTTCTAGGGGATTTCGCCAGTTTTGCTTCTAGGGTGTTAGTGGTTGTCCTAGTATTGGAGGCGCTGACTCCAGGGTGAATTAAGGTCATAGTGGTTGACTTTTAGCCCACGGTGCGATTGATACAACGTCACATCGGTCGATTCGCAACCGTTACGGGGACTTTGTTCTGTCCGGCGGTTAATTGAGTGACCTCTTCCACGCCTTTGGCTGGAGGTGTGAGTTGTGTCCCTGCGATAACGCGATAATCGACTGTTTGGGTGGTAACTGCTATTGAGCGGGTTTACGCGCGAGTTAGCTTCTTCAGTGCGTTCAATCGCACGTGCCTGGTGAGCGACTGTTTGATCTTTCCGGAACAGGGGCTTCTGCGCCAGTGTTTTTTACCGGCGGATCAGCCTGCCTGGTAGGGGATCTAGGTTGAAGATGCCTCCCCCACGGAGGAGGAAGGTTAAGTCCCTTGCTGAGAGCGATGGGTCTGTGCCTGCAAAAATGGTTGTAGGGGCGTCTTCCGGTGAGGATAGTGCAGTGTCATCTACTGATGGGTCACCGGTGCGCAGAAAGGTTAGGTTGAGGTCACCACCTTTGGCGAAATCGGGGGGCTTTGTGCGCTTCACTGACTCCAGTGAAAGCAGTAGTTCGCGTGAGACAGGGGATACTGCTGACACAGTTAAGAAGGGGGGCGACACTAAGATGAGTGTTGATAAAGGTGGTGAGGTTAAGGCTGCAAGAGGTGTTGGGCGTGTTAGTGAGGGTGGAAAAGAAATAGGTGTTAGTTCCAACATGGTGAAGAAGAAAAATAATAAGGGTGGCAACCGTGAATTAGCCAAGGGCGCTGTTGCTGGTGGTGGTAGTGCGGTAAGCCATGTTGGTGCTGTTAAGAGGATTACTGGGGAGCTAAGCGGGTTGGTCTTTGGAGACAAGAAGTTTGAGATGGAAACCGTGAAGGGGCTGATGGAGCTTGCTTCTAAATATGAAGCACTCCTAATGACGGTTATTACCGAGAATGCCCATCTTCGCGGGCAAGTTGATGCCCTTAGAGGAGGCTGTGGGGGACACTCCTCGCCACCGAGCAGGTCAATGCCGGCTCCATGGGCACCGATGCCTTCGCCCCCAGCACCTGTACTGGAGGCGATTGCACCGGTGGCGCCGAAGCCTGTTGAAACCTGGTCTGTTGTGGTCAGGAGCAAGGGGCCTGCAACTTCCTCTAAGGAAGTAATTAGAAAGGTAGTCAAGGAGGTGGGTCCTTCACTCGGTGTGAGGATCCATGAGGTGAAGCCTATCAAGGGTGGTGGAGCGGTGATCCGCACACCTTCTGTTTCTGAGAGGGAAAAAGTGGCGACTAACGCAAAGTTTGGGGAGGTGGGGTTAGACGTGAGTGTCAACCGGAAGTTGGGTCCTCGGGTTGTGGTTCAGGGGGTTTACACGGAGATTCCCCATGAGGAATTCATGGAAGAACTTCTCCGGTTGAACCTTCCAGAATTTAGCTCGGCGTCCCAGAAGTCGGAAGTAAGGATGGTCAGTCGTCCCTGGAAGGTGGCTCCTGATGGTAGCACTAATGTTGTTCTTGAGGGTACGGACAAAATGATGTCCGCCCTCTTGGAGGCAGGTAGGTGCTACATCAAGTGGTTCTCCTTCCGGGTGCGACCGGATAACCCCATTGCTGGCTGCTTCCGGTGTATGGGTTTTGGTCATAGGGTCGCTGAGTGTAGGGCTAAATCAGATGTCTGCCGGAGGTGCGGTCAGGAAGGCCACAGAGCTGCCAGTTGCGTCAATGCAATCCATTGCCGTAATTGTGCATTCAAGGGTAGGCCAGCTGGGCATTTTATGATGTCGGCTGTCTGCCCGATATATTGTGGGATTGTTGAGCGCGCCCTCGCCAGACACTGATGGGGGGGATTATTCAGTTAAACTGTCAGGGGTCGTATGCCGTAATGTGCGAGTTGGGGGGGTATATGACTGAGGGGGGGTGCGGCATTGCCTTACTCCAGGAGCCCTTCGCCACCAATGGTGTGGTTCGAGGTTTTCCGGGTGGTTTCAGGGTCTTTTTGGACGTTAGGGCTAATGCTGCAATTGTTGTGAGTGATCCCAACTATGATTGTGTAGTTGTGGATTCCTCACAACTGGGTGTATGTGTTTCTGTAGAGGGGGGGTTTGGTAGAATACTTGTTGCTAGTATCTATTGTAAATTTGGTGAGCCCTTAGAGCCTTATCTGAGTTATATGGATAAGGTACTACTACTTGCGAGTGGTAGTCCTCTTATACTTGGCTTGGACGCGAATGCTACGTCTTCGATGTGGTTTAGTAAGGTATCCCGGCATTCCTCTGGATATCAAAGCCACAGTCGTGGAGTGGTATTAAGTGAATGGGTGGTGGGTAAAAACCTTCACATTCTAAACGAGCCGAGCGAGTGGTATACTTTTGATGGGCCTAGGGGTGTCAGTGACATTGACGTGACTTTGATGAACGAGGCAGCAAATAGAGTGTTTCGTGTTGGGTGGGAAATTAAGGGAGGGTGGGGATTGAGTGATCATAATTTGATTCAAATTATGGTTTCTTCTCAGTCCCCCCCTTTACAGTTCGTAAGTCCGTTGCGGCGATGGCGTACCTCTGGTATTGACTTGAACCAATATGGACGGTGTGTTAGGGAAGCGGTATTGGAAATACCGCTTAGTGAGTTTGAGGGCTTGGGGGTTGATGAGCAGATTGCTCGTCTTTATGAGATATTGTGGGTTGTTAATGATAGGGAACTTAAGAAGTGTGAAAGTTTTAAGCTTAGGAAAATAAAATGGTGGACGCGTGAGTTAACCTTGAAGAGGAGGACTGTCAGGCGATTGAGGCGAAAGTTTCAACGCGCTCGACGGTCCAATTCAGACAGGTTAGCTCAGGTTAGGTATGATTTTTGTTGTGAAATTAGGGAATATAAAGATATGTTAGTTAGGGTTAAAGAATATGAATGGAGAAATTTTGTTAGTGAAAATAGGGATGACCCCTGGGGTCAGATCTATAAGATCTGCAGGAGTCGTAAGAGCGATGATATCACCTCTCTTTGCGTAGGTGACACTGTGTTATCTACGTGGAGAGAGTGTGCGGGGGTTCTATTAGGTGCGTTCTTTCCCAGGGCGGAGGTTCAGGTACCCCAAGCACAGGAGGTACCTGTCCCTCCATTAGATGATGGGGAGTTGGGGTATGCCTTTGGCCTGGTCAGGTCTAAACGGTCCCCAGGTTTTGATGGTTTGAACGGAGAGATGTGTAAAAGCTTGTGGAAGTTCATTCCGGAATACTTGGAGGCCATTTATGATAAGTGCGTGTGGGAGGGTTATTTTCCACGTGAGTGGAAAATTGCTAGGGTTGTACCTCTCCTGAAGTCTCCTGATAAGATCAGGAGTAATCCTCGCTCTTATCTGGGCATCAGTCTTCTTCCAGTACTTGGAAAAGTATTGGAAAGAGTTATGGTGGAACGGCTTCAGGAGCTAACGCGGGGTATATGGTCGGATAGGCAGTATGGGTTCAGGGAAGGACGCAGTACAGAAGATGCTTGGTTTTATGTTCAGAGTGTTGTTAAGGAGAATGTCAACAAATATGTCCTTGGCATATTTGTTGACTTCAAGGGAGCGTTTGATTATTTAAGGTGGGATAGAGTTTTGCAGCGGCTGGAGGAGCTTGGCTGTCCGGAAATTACTCTTTGGCGGAGTTACTTTTCGGAGAGAAAAGCTTCTCTAGTAAGTATGAATGGAAGTGTTGAAATTGGAGTGGTTCGTGGCTGCCCGCAGGGATCCATCTGCGGTCCATATATTTGGAACCTTATGATGGACTCTCTGCTTGGACAGCTCGAGCCCCTCTGTAAATGTTGTGCGTATGCGGACGACCTTCTTCTTCTCGTTGAGGGTCGATCGCGGTCTGAGCTAGAACGGTCGAAGGGACAATTTTTAGAAATTGTAAATAGCTGGGGTTTAGATGTGGGGGTTGACATATCGGTGGACAAAACGGTTACAATGCTGCTTAAGGGCAGATTGTCGCCGGTTCGTCCACCGATTGTCAAGGTGAATGGGGTCAACATCAGGTATGTGAAGGAAGTTAAATACCTGGGGTTGACTATAGGAAAAAGAATGTGTTTCACCCCACATTTGGTGCGTGCGGGTGAGCGGCTGCAGGCAATTGTTGGCAAAGTGCGACGCATTTTGAGGAGTGATTGGGGCCTTGGACGCCGTGCTGTTCGCACCATATATCGTGGCTTGATCTGATTGTTATACAGCGTGCTGTTACATTCAGATTAAGAAGGGGCTTGAGTGTTTCTATGCTGCGGACAGATTGGACAGATGGTATTGATGTTGAGAGGGTGGGTTATCTAGAGAGCAAGAGGCTCCTGGATTTAAAGGTTAGGCGTAGGTGGCAGGACCGTTGGGATAATAGCCCTAAGGGTCGGGTGACATATGAATACATCCGGGATGTAACGTTTGTTGAGGGTAACCCAGACTTCAGATTTTGTTTGAGTCTGGGATTTTTGTTAACGGGGCATGGGCCTCTGAATGCATTTTTGTATCGGAGGCACCTTTCTGATAGTTCGGGGTGTTTGTGTGGGGCACGTATGGAGGATTGGGTGCATGTTATTGCAAAATGCCCGATGTATTCAGACATTAGGAATATTGGGGGTGTGGGGATTAGTTGGACAGACGGACGTTTATGTGTAGGTAATGTAGTTTCTAGCAATGAGTACACTGAACAGTTAGGAATGTTTGCGCGTGAGTTATTTAAGCGGCGAAGGCGTTTAACTGAAGGTTAGGGTTAGCTTTTAGTGTGTAAGATGAGTGATTGTGTGGAGTGAATGGGGTCTAGCCCCTGGTTACCAGTCCAGAGCAGTATGGATGCTCAACTGGTAGTAGTTTCGGCTACGAGGTCTGACCGGAGACTTAATTCTGGTACCACGGGGAGCAGGGGCCCTTGGAGTTCGCTCCAACCTGCTCGTGCGGACTGGCCCTTCGGGGAGTATCGTGGTGGTTGTGGTTTATACCCAAATGCGGGAAGAGCTGACGTTTTGTCAGTTCAATGTGGAGTTGCATTGCAACCGGGTGCCGGACCCAAAGTACGGCAGAGGTTTTAGATAGGCCTCGAACCTTACCAAGGTGTGTAGTGTGTCCATCCCACACTACCAATCGGTACTGAAAAATGCCTAGCATTTTCGGGGCGCTGATCAACGCATTGTATTGATACGCTGTGCTTTTGAGCGCCGTGAGATAAGGCCGTCGACGGCAGGTACTCACGTTAAACACACCGGACGTTGTCCCTATCTACTCATTCATTCGTAGGCATTCATAGCGAGCAGACGTGCTAGCGCATAATTTGAATTTTTAATTCGGTCGTGTGAGTATTTGTGAATTTTTCAGTGTAGAGTCGGTGTAGTGAGAGTGTATACGTGCATATGTGTTGGTAGTGTGAAGTGGTTTTTCGAAAACTCACACAAAATTGCCGTAGTGGGCTTTGCCATATATATATGTAAGTATATATATATGAATTTACGAGTTTTTGTTTGAGAAATTGTGAATTTATCGAGTAGCTTTTAAATAAAACAAGTGTTTTTCGTGTTATATGATTGTGTGTACGAGCACTCTAGCTTGCGTTAGTTTTTATTTGCATAAGTAGGCTTTGATATTTCATCGGAATTTCAACGCCTGCTAACTGCAAGTAGACTTTTAATTACAGCAGGTGTTTTTCTAGTATTCACGAGATTGTGTATACGAGCACTCTTGCTTATGTTAGTTTTTTTTCGCGTTAGTAGGCTTTGACTTTTATTAGGATTTCAACGCCTGCTAACTGCAAGTAGGTTTTTAGTTACAGCAGGTGTTTTCAGTGTTCACGTAATTGTGTATACGAGCACTCTAGCTGGTATTAGTTTTTTATTAGGGATAGCAGGCTTTTGCCTTTCAACGCTTGCTTAGGGCATTTGTTTGATTGTAGGTAGCAGGGTTGGGAAAAAATTTTTCTTTTTTTTGGAAATTTCGTAGCAGGCAATTACAACGCCTGCTTGTGGGTGAGTGTAGGGTTAGTTGAGTGTGTACTTAATTGTTTTTTTTTTGTTTTTTTTTTTTTTTTTGTGCATTAGATTCGTAGATTAGGTTTTGTAGGCGGGCCCGTCCGTAGTCTCAGTGACTGTGCCGTGGTGGTGTTTTTGGCTTGGGTGGCCTATTCAGGAGTGCTGTGTTGAGTGCCTGGTTTTCAGTTGCTGCTGTTTTCTAGGGGATTTCGCCAGTTTTGCTTCTAGGGTGTTAGTGGTTGTCCTAGTATTGGAGGCGCTGACTCCAGGGTGAATTAAGGTCATAGTGGTTGACTTTTAGCCCACGGTGCGATTGATACAACGTCACATCGGTCGATTCGCAACCGTTACGGGGACTTTGTTCTGTCCGGCGGTTAATTGAGTGACCTCTTCCACGCCTTTGGCTGGAGGTGTGAGTTGTGTCCCTGCGATAACGCGATAATCGACTGTTTGGGTGGTAACTGCTATTGAGCGGGTTTACGCGCGAGTTAGCTTCTTCAGTGCGTTCAATCGCACGTGCCTGGTGAGCGACTGTTTGATCTTTCCGGAACAGGGGCTTCTGCGCCAGTGTTTTTTACCGGCGGATCAGCCTGCCTGGTAGGGGATCTAGGTTGAAGATGCCTCCCCCACGGAGGAGGAAGGTTAAGTCCCTTGCTGAGAGCGATGGGTCTGTGCCTGCAAAAATGGTTGTAGGGGCGTCGTCCGGTGAGGATAGTGCAGTGTCATCTACTGATGGGTCACCGGTGCGCAGAAAGGTTAGGTTGAGGTCACCACCTTTGGCGAAATCGGGGGGCTTTGTGCGCTTCACTGACTCCAGTGAAAGCAGTAGTTCGTGTGCGACAGGGGATACTGCTGACACAGTTAAGAAGGGGGGCGACACTAAGATGAGTGTTGATAAAGGTGGTGAGGTTAAGGCTGCAAGAGGTGTTGGGCGTGTTAGTGAGGGTGGAAAAGAAATAGGTGTTAGTTCCAACATGGTGAAGAAGAAAAATAATAAGGGTGGCAACCGTGAATTAGCCAAGGGCGCTGTTGCTGGTGGTGGTAGTGCGATAAGCCATGTTGGTGCTGTTAAGAGGATTACTGGGGAGCTAAGCGGGTTGGTCATTGGCGACAAGAAGTTTGAGATGGAAACCGTGAAGGGGCTGATGGAGCTTGCTTCTAAATATGAAGCACTCCTAATGACGGTCATTACCGAGAATGCCCATCTTCGCGGGCAAGTTGATGCCCTTAGAGGAGGCTGTGGGGGACACTCCTCGCCACCGAGCAGGTCAATGCCGGCTCCATCGGCACCGATGCCTTCGCCCCCAGCACCTGTACTGGAGGCGATTGCACCGGTGGCGCCGAAGCCTGTTGAAACCTGGTCTGTTGTGGTCAGGAGCAAGGGGCCTGCAACTTCCTCTAAGGAAGTAATTAGAAAGGTAGTCAAGGAGGTGGGTCCTTCACTCGGTGTGAGGATCCATGAGGTGAAGCCTATCAAGGGTGGTGGAGCGGTGATCCGCACACCTTCTGTTTCTGAGAGGGAAAAAGTGGCGACTAACGCAAAGTTTGGGGAGGTGGGGTTAGACGTGAGTGTCAACCGGAAGTTGGGTCCTCGGGTTGTGGTTCAGGGGGTTTACACGGAGATTCCCCATGAGGAATTCATGGAAGAACTTCTCCGGTTGAACCTTCCAGAATTTAGCTCGGCGTCCCAGAAGTCGGAAGTAAGGATGGTCAGTCGTCCCTGGAAGGTGGCTCCTGATGGTAGCACTAATGTTGTTCTTGAGGGTACGGACAAAATGATGTCCGCCCTCTTGGAGGCAGGTAGGTGCTACATCAAGTGGTTCTCCTTCCGGGTGCGACCGGATAACCCCATTGCTGGCTGCTTCCGGTGTATGGGTTTTGGTCATAGGGTCGCTGAGTGTAGGGCTAAATCAGATGTCTGCCGGAGGTGCGGTCAGGAAGGCCACAGAGCTGCCAGTTGCGTCAATGCAATCCATTGCCGTAACTGTGCATTCAAGGGTAGGCCAGCTGGGCATTTTATGATGTCGGCTGTCTGCCCGATATATTGTGGGATTGTTGAGCGCGCCCTCGCCAGACACTGATGGGGGGGATTATTCAGTTAAACTGTCAGGGGTCGTATGCCGTAATGTGCGAGTTGGGGGGGTATATGACTGAGGGGGGGTGCGGCATTGCCTTACTCCAGGAGCCCTACGCCACCAATGGTGTGGTTCGAGGTTTTCCGGGTGGTTTCAGGGTCTTTTTGGACGTTAGGGCTAATGCTGCAATTGTTGTGAGTGATCCCAACTATGATTGTGTAGTTGTGGATTCCTCACAACTGGGTGTATGTGTTTCTGTAGAGGGGGGGTTTGGTAGAATACTTGTTGCTAGTATCTATTGTAAATTTGGTGAGCCCTTAGAGCCTTATCTGAGTTATATGGATAAGGTACTACTACTTGCGAGTGGTAGTCCTCTTATACTTGGCTTGGACGCGAATGCTACGTCTTCGATGTGGTTTAGTAAGGTATCCCGGCATTCCTCTGGATATCAAAGCCACAGTCGTGGAGTGGTATTAAGTGAATGGGTGGTGGGTAAAAACCTTCACATTCTAAACGAGCCGAGCGAGTGGTATACTTTTGATGGGCCTAGGGGTGTCAGTGACATTGACGTGACTTTGATGAACGAGGCAGCAAATAGAGTGTTTCGTGTTGGGTGGGAAATTAAGGGAGGGTGGGGATTGAGTGATCATAATTTGATTCAAATTATGGTTTCTTCTCAGTCCCCCCCTTTACAGTTCGTAAGTCCGTTGCGGCGATGGCGTACCTCTGGTATTGACTTGAACCAATATGGACGGTGTGTTAGGGAAGCGGTATTGGAAATACCGCTTAGTGAGTTTGAGGGCTTGGGGGTTGATGAGCAGATTGCTCGTCTTTATGAGATATTGTGGGTTGTTAATGATAGGGAACTTAAGAAGTGTGAAAGTTTTAAGCTTAGGAAAATAAAATGGTGGACGCGTGAGTTAACCTTGAAGAGGAGGACTGTCAGGCGATTGAGGCGAAAGTTTCAACGCGCTCGACGGTCCAATTCAGACAGGTTAGCTCAGGTTAGGTATGATTTTTGTTGTGAAATTAGGGAATATAAAGATATGTTAGTTAGGGTTAAAGAATATGAATGGAGAAATTTTGTTAGTGAAAATAGGGATGACCCCTGGGGTCAGATCTATAAGATCTGCAGGGGTCGTAAGAGAGATGATATCACCTCTCTTTGCGTAGGTGACACTGTGTTATCTACGTGGAGAGAGTGTGCGGGGGTTCTATTAGGTACGTTCTTTCCCAGGGCGGAGGTTCAGGTACCCCAAGCACAGGAGGTACCTGTCCCTCCATTAGATGATGGGGAGTTGGGGTATGCCTTTGGCCTGGTCAGGTCTAAACGGTCCCCAGGTTTTGATGGTTTGAACGGAGAGATGTGTAAAAGCTTGTGGAAGTTCATTCCGGAATACTTGGAGGCCATTTATGATAAGTGCGTGTGGGAGGGTTATTTTCCACGCGAGTGGAAAATTGCTAGGGTTGTACCTCTCCTGAAGTCTCCTGATAAGATCAGGAGTGATCCTCGCTCTTATCGGGGCATCAGTCTTCTTCCAGTACTTGGAAAAGTATTGGAAAGAGTTATGGTGGAACGGCTTCAGGAGCTAACGCGGGGTATATGGTCGGATAGGCAGTATGGGTTCAGGGAAGGACGCAGTACAGAAGATGCTTGGTTTTATGTTCAGAGTGTTGTTAAGGAGAATGTCAACAAATATGTCCTTGGCATATTTGTTGACTTCAAGGGAGCGTTTGATTATTTAAGGTGGGTTAGAGTTTTGCAGCGGCTGGAGGAGCTTGGCTGTCCGGAAATTACTCTTTGGCGGAGTTACTTTTCGGAGAGAAAAGCTTCTCTAGTAAGTATGAATGGAAGTGTTGAAATTGGAGTGGTTCGTGGCTGCCCGCAGGGATCCATCTGCGGTCCATATATTTGGAACCTTATGATGGACTCTCTGCTTGGACAGCTCGAGCCCCTCTGTAAATGTTGTGCGTATGCGGACGACCTTCTTCTTCTCGTTGAGGGTCGATCGCGGTCTGAGTTAGAACGGTCGGGGGGACAATTTTTAGAAACTGTAAATAGCTGGGGTTTAGATGTGGGGGTTGACATATCGGTGGACAAAACGGTTACAATGCTGCTTAAGGGCAGATTGTCGCCGGTTCGTCCACCGATTGTCAAGGTGAATGGGGTCAACATCAGGTATGTGAAGGAAGTTAAATACCTGGGGTTGACTATAGGAGAAAGAATGTGTTTCACCCCACATTTGGTGCGTGTGGGTGAGCGGCTGCAGGCAATTGTTGGCAAAGTGCGACGCATTTTGAGGAGTGATTGGGGCCTTGGACGCCGTGCTGTTCGCACCATATATCGTGGCTTGTTTGTGGCTTGTGCCACTTATGGGGCTGCTGTATGGTGGGAATCAGCGATGACGGTCTCTGGTCGCCGAAAACTCCTCTCGGTGCAACGTTGCATGATGCTTGCATGTTTGCCTGTTTGTCGTACTGTTTCGACGGATGCAATGCAAGTGTTGTTGGGTGCACCCCCTCTTGATCTGATTGTTATACAGCGTGCTGTTACTTTCAGATTAAGAAGGGGCTTGAGTGTTTCTATGCTGCGGACAGATTGGACAGATGGTATTGATGTTGAGAGGGTGGGTTATCTAGAGAGCAAGAGGCTCCTGGATTTAAAGGTTAGGCGTAGGTGGCAGGACCGTTGGGAAAATAGCCCTAAGGGTCGGGTGACATATGAATACATCCGGGATGTAACGTTTGTTGAGGGTAACCCAGACTTCAGATTTTGTTTGAGTCTGGGATTTTTGTTAACGGGGTATGGGCCTCTGAATGCATTTTTGTATCGGAGGCACCTTTCTGATAGTTCGGGGTGTTTGTGTGGGGCACGTATGGAGGATTGGGTGCATGTTATTGCAGAATGCCCGATGTATTCAGACATTAGGAATATTGGGGGCGTGGGGATTAGTTGGACAGACGGACGTTTATGTGTAGGTAATGTAGTTTCTAGCAATGAGTATACTGAACAGTTAGGAATGTTTGCGCGTGAGTTATTTAAGCGGCGAAGGCGTTTAACTGAAGGTTAGGGTTAGCTTTTAGTGTGTAAGATGAGTGATTGTGTGGAGTGAATGGGGTCTAGCCCCTGGTTACCAGTCCAGAGCAGTATGGATGTTCAACTGGTAGTAGTTTCGGCTATGAGGTCTGACCGGAGACTTAATTCTGGTACCACGGGGAGCAGGGGCCCTTGGAGTTCGCTCCAACCTGCTCGTGCGGACTGGCCCTTCGGGGAGTATCGTGGTGGCTGTGGTTTATACCCAAATGCGGGAAGAGCTGACGTTTTGTCAGTTCAATGTGGAGTTGCATTGCAACCGGGTGCCGGACCCAAAGTACGGCAGAGGTTTTAGATAGGCCTCGAACTTTACCAAGGTGTGTAGTGTGTCCATCCCACACTACCAATCGGTACTGAAAAATGCCTAGCATTTTCGGGGCGCTGATCAACGCATTGTATTGATACGCTGTGCTTTTGAGCGCCGTGAGATAAGGCCGTCGACGGCAGGTACTCACGTTAAACACACCGGACGTTGTCCCTATCTACTTACCCCTGCGGGCAGGGGAGAGAATATGCCCGCGGCAAGGCATGCCTGTCGTAAAAGGCGACTAAAAGCCAATATGCACTATGACTGTTATTATATTCTTTGCCCAGTAATATCAGCATAGTATATGGAGTGATAGTGCTATAATACTCAGCTTGAACTGATATTAGAAACACTTTAAATGAAAAAGCGAATAAAAAGACATTTGAAGTTCAAGCGGCAAATGTCACCAGTCATTTGAGTAATGGGTAGCTCAACTGGCAGTAGTTTAGGCTACGCAGTCTGACCGGAGACTTTCCGGTACCACGGGGAGCAGAAAGCCCTTGGACTTCTGTTCAATCTGCTCATTGGGTTCGGCTGTTTGGGGAGTATCGTGGTGGCTGTGGTTTAAACCTAAATGCTGGAAGAACTGAATTTTCAGTTCGAAAAAAGAAGTTACACAAGTAACTGGGTGCCGTACCCGAAAACGGAAGAGGTTTTAGGTCGGCCTCGAATCATACCAAGATGGTAGTGTGGACCCAGACACACTGCCACTGGTATCCAAATAAATACTTGCATAAGCTCGTATTGTTTGGGGCGCTGATCAACGCATTGTATTGATCCGTTGTGTTTTGAACACCCTGAGGTAAGGCCGTCGCCGGCAGGTACTCACGTAAATCTACAACGAAAGTTGTCCCTATCTACTACCCCTGCGGGCAGGGGATAGAATATGCCCGCGGCAAGGCATGCCTGTCGTAAAAGGCGACTAAAAGCCAATATGCACTATGACTGTTATTATATTCTTTGCCCAGTAATATCAGCATAGTATATGGAGTGATAGTGCTATAATACTCAGCTTGAACTGATATTAGAAACACTTTAAATGAAAAAGCGAATAAAAAGACATTTGAAGTTCAAGCGACAAATGTCACCAGTCATTTGAGTAATGGGTAGCTCAACTGGCAGTAGTTTAGGCTACGCAGTCTGACCGGAGACTTTCCGGTACCACGGGGAGCAGAAAGCCCTTGGACTTCTGTTCAATCTGCTCATTGGGTTCGGCCCTTTGGGGAGTATCGTGGTGGCTGTGGTTGAAACCTAAATGCTGGAAGAACTGAATTTTCAGTTCGAAAAAAAGAAGTTACACAAGTAACTGGGTGCCGTACCCGAAAACGGAAGAGGTTTTAGGTCGGCCTCGAATCATACCAAGATGGTAGTGTCGACCCAGACACACTGCCACTGGTATCCAAATAAATACTTGCATAAGCTCGTATTGTTTGGGGCGCTGATCAACGCATTGTATTGATCCGTTGTGTTTTGAACACCGTGAGGTAAGGCCGTCGCCGGCAGGTACTCACGTAAATCTACAACGAAAGTTGTCCCTATCTACTAAGTCCCTTGATAAGATGAGGAGTGATCCTCGTTCTTATCGGGGCATCAGTCTCCTTCCAGTGCTGGGAAAAGTACTGGAGAGAGTTATGGTGGAACGACTTCAGGATCTAACGCGGGATATGTGGTCGGATAGGCAGTATGGTTTCAGGAAAGGACGCAGTGTAGAGGATGCTTGGATGTATGTCCAGAGTGCCGTTAGGGAGAACGTCAACGAATATGTCCTTGGCATATTTGTTGACTTTAAGGGAGCTTTTGACTACCTAATCTGGGATAGGGTGATTGAACGATTGGAGGAGCTCGGCTGCCCGGAAGTTACTCTCTGGCGCAGCTACTTTTCGGACAGAAAAGCCTCAATCGTAGGAATGAATGGGAGTGTTGAGATTGGGGTGGCTCGGGGCTGCCCGCAGGGATCCATCTGTGGTCCATATATTTGGAACCTTATGATGGACTCTCTGCTTGGACAACTTGAACCAGTATGCAAGTGTTGTGCGTACGCGGACGACCTTCTTCTTTTAGTTGAAGGTCACTCAAGGTCCGAAATAGAGCGAGCGGGAGGACGATTCTTAGAAATTGTCCACAGCTGGGGTGTAGGTGTTGGTGTGGACATATCAATGGACAAAACGGTTACAATGCTGCTTAAGGGCAGATTGTCGCCGGCTCGTCCACCGATTGTCCGTGTAAATGGGGTCAGCATCAAGTACATGACGCAAGTCAAATACTTGGGGTTGACCATGAGGGAAAGGATGTGTTTCACACCACACTTGGTTAGCGTGAAAGAAAGACTGCTGGCGACTGTCGGCAAGGTCAGGCGCGTTTTACGGAGTGATTGGGGCCTCGGACGTCGTGCGGTTCGCACCATATATCGTGGCTTATTTGTGGCCTGTGCCACTTATGGAGCTGCAGTATGGTGGGAATTAGCCACGACGGTCTTCGGTCGCCAAAAACTACTCTCCGTGCAGCGCTGTATGATGCTAGCCTGTTTGCCAGTGTGTCGCACCGTTTCAACGGATGCGATGCAAGTTGTGTTAGGTGCACCCCCTCTTGACCTGATTGTCATACAGCGTGCTGTTGCATTCAGGTTAAGAAGAGGCTTGAGTGTGTCCTTGCTGCAGAATAACCTGATTTCCGACCTTGACGTAGAGAGGGAAGGATATCTAGGAAGCAAGAGACTTCTAGAGGACAGGGTTAAGATAAGGTGGCAAGACCGTTGGGACAATAGCCCTAACGGTAGGGTGACCTATGGGTACATCCGAGACGTTAGGTTTGTAGAAGAAAACCCAAACTTCCGATTCTGTCTGAGCCTGGGTTTTCTGCTTACTGGACATGGTCCTCTGAACGCATTTCTGCATCAGAGGCACCTTTCTGACACGCCAGAGTGTATATGTGGGGCGCGTGTTGAAGATTGGGCGCATGTTATTGCGCTCTGCCCGATGTACTCGGACATTAGGAACCTTGAAGGAATGGGGATTAGTTGGACTAATGGACGATTAGACGTCAGCGGTGTGATCTCCACTAGTCCAAATACCGAACAGTTAGGGTCGTTTGATAGGTTTGCGCGTGAATTGTTCAGGCGGCGGAGACAATTAGCTGAAAATAGGGGTTAGATTAAGGGTGAAAGATAAGGGGTGGGGATTTAATCCCTGGTCACCAGTACAGAGCAGTATGGAAGCTCAACTGGTAGTAGCTTCGGCTACGAGGTCTGACCGGAGACTTAATTCTGGTACCACGGGGAGCAGGGGCCCTTGGAGTTCGCTCCAACCTGCTCATGCGGACTGGCCCTTCGGGGAGTATCGTGGTGGTTGTGGTTGATGCCCAAATGCGGGAAGAGTGTTTTGTTCACTCAATGTGGAGTTGCACTGCAACCGGGTGCCGGACCCAAAGTACGGCAGAGGTGTTAGATAGGCCTCGAACCTCACCAAGGTGTGTAGTGTGTCCATTCCACACTACCAATCGGTACTGAAAAATGCCTGGCATTTTCGGGGCGCTGATCAACGCATTGTATTGATACGCCGTGCTTTTGAGCACCGTGAGGTAAGGCCGTCGACGGCAGGTACTCACGTAAAACACACCGGACGCTGTCCCTATCTACCTTCCCCTGCGGGCTTGGGGAAAGAATATGCCCGCGGCAAGGCATGCCTGTCGTAAAAGGCGACTAAAAGCCAATATGCACTATGACTGTTATTATATTCTTTGCCCAGTAATATCAGCATAGTATATGGAGTGATAGTGCTATAATACTCAGCTTGAACTGATATTAGAAACACTTTAAATGAAAAAGCAAATAAAAAGACATTTGAAGTTCAAGCGACAAATGTCACCAGTCATTTGAGTAATGGGTAGCTCAACTGGCAGTAGTTTAGGCTACGCAGTCTGACCGGAGACTTTCCGGTACCACGGGGAGCAGAAAGCCCTTGGACTTCTGTTCAATCTGCTCATTGGGTTCGGCCCTTTGGGGAGTATCGTGGTGGCTGTGGTTTAAACCTAAATGCTGGAAGAACTGAATTTTCAGTTCGAAAAAAGAAGTTACACAAGTAACTGGGTGCCGTACCCGAAAACGGAAGAGGTTTTAGGTCGGCCTCGAATCATACCAAGATGGTAGTGTGGACCCAGACACACTGCCACTGGTATCCAAATAAATACTTGCATAAGCTCGTTTTGTTTGGGGCGCTGATCAACGCATTGTATTGATCCGTTATGTTTTGAACACCGTGAGGTAAGGCCGTCGCCGGCAGGTACTCACGTAAATCTACAACGAAAGTTGTCCCTATCTACCGTTCCCCTGCGGGTTTGGGGAAAGAATATGCCCGCGGCAAGGCATGCCTGTCGTAAAAGGCGACTAAAAGCCAATATGCACTATGACTGTTATTATATTCTTTGCCCAGTAATATCAGCATAGTATATGGAGTGATAGTGCTATAATACTCAGCTTGAACTGATATTAGAAACACTTTAAATGAAAAAGCAAATAAAAAGACATTTGAAGTTCAAGCGACAAATGTCACCAGTCATTTGAGTAATGGGTAGCTCAACTGGCAGTAGTTTAGGCTACGCAGTCTGACCGGAGACTTTCCGGTACCACGGGGAGCAGAAAGCCCTTGGACTTCTGTTCAATCTGCTCATTGGGTTCGGCCCTTTGGGGAGTATCGTGGTGGCTGTGGTTTAAACCTAAATGCTGGAAGAACTGAATTTTCAGTTCGAAAAAAGAAGTTACACAAGTAACTGGGTGCCGTACCCGAAAACGGAAGAGGTTTTAGGTCGGCCTCGAATCATACCAAGATGGTAGTGTGGACCCAGACACACTGCCACTGGTATCCAAATAAATACTTGCATAAGCTCGTTTTGTTTGGGGCGCTGATCAACGCATTGTATTGATCCGTTGTGTTTTGAACACCGTGAGGTAAGGCCGTCGCCGGCAGGTACTCACGTAAATCTACAACGAAAGTTGTCCCTATCTACCTATGACTGAGGGGGGGTGTGGCATTGCCTTGCTCCAGGAGCCCTACGCCACCAATGGTGTGGTTCGAGGTTTTCCGGGTGGTTTCAGGGTCTTTTTGGACGTTAGGGCTAATGCTGCAATTGTTGTGAGTGATCCCAACTATGATTGTGTAGTTGTGGATTCCTCACAACTGGGTGTATGTGTTTCTGTAGAGGGGGGGTTTGGTAGAATACTTGTTGCTAGTATCTATTGTAAATTTGGTGAGCCCTTAGAGCCTTATCTGAGTTATATGGATAAGGTACTACTACTTGCGAGTGGTAGTCCTCTTATACTTGGCTTGGACGCGAATGCTACGTCTTCGATGTGGTTTAGTAAGGTATCCCGGCATTCGTCTGGATATCAAAGCCACAGTCGTGGAGTGGTATTAAGTGAATGGGTGGTGGGTAAAAACCTTCACATTCTAAACGAGCCGAGCGAGTGGTATACTTTTGATGGGCCTAGGGGTGTCAGTGACATTGACGTGACTTTGATGAACGAGGCAGCAAATAGAGTGTTTCGTGTTGGGTGGGAAATTAAGGGAGGGTGGGGATTGAGTGATCATAATTTGATTCAAATTATGGTTTCTTCTCAGTCCCCCCCTTTACAGTTCGTAAGTCCGTTGCGGCGATGGCGTACCTCTGGTATTGACTTGAACCAATATGGACGGTGTGTTAGGGAAGCGGTATTGGAAATACCGCTTAGTGAGTTTGAGGGCTTGGGGGTTGATGAGCAGATTGCTCGTCTTTATGAGATATTGTGGGTTGTTAATGATAGGGAACTTAAGAAGTGTGAAAGTTTTAAGCTTAGGAAAATAAAATGGTGGACGCGTGAGTTAACCTTGAAGAGGAGGACTGTCAGGCGATTGAGGCGAAAGTTTCAACGCGCTCGACGGTCCAATTCAGACAGGTTAGCTCAGGTTAGGTATGATTTTTGTTGTGAAATTAGGGAATATAAAGATATGTTAGTTAGGGTTAAAGAATATGAATGGAGAAATTTTGTTAGTGAAAATAGGGATGACCCCTGGGGTCAGATCTATAAGATCTGCAGGGGTCGTAAGAGAGATGATATCACCTCTCTTTGCGTAGGTGACACTGTGTTATCTACGTGGAGAGAGTGTGCGGGGGTTCTATTAGGTGCGTTCTTTCCCAGGGCGGAGGTTCAGGTACCCCAAGCACAGGAGGTACCTGTCCCTCCATTAGATGATGGGGAGTTGGGGTATGCCTTTGGCCTGGTCAGGTCTAAACGGTCCCCAGGTTTTGATGGTTTGAACGGAGAGATGTGTAAAAGCTTGTGGAAGTTCATTCCGGAATACTTGGAGGCCATTTATGATAAGTGCGTGTGGGAGGGTTATTTTCCACGCGAGTGGAAAATTGCTAGGGTTGTACCTCTCCTGAAGTCTCCTGATAAGATCAGGAGTGATCCTCGCTCTTATCGGGGCATCAGTCTTCTTCCAGTACTTGGAAAAGTATTGGAAAGAGTTATGGTGGAACGGCTTCAGGAGCTAACGCGGGGTATATGGTCGGATAGGCAGTATGGGTTCAGGGAAGGACGCAGTACAGAAGATGCTTGGTTTTATGTTCAGAGTGTTGTTAAGGAGAATGTCAACAAATATGTCCTTGGCATATTTGTTGACTTCAAGGGAGCGTTTTATTATTTAAGGTGGGATAGAGTTTTGCAGCGGCTGGAGGAGCTTGGCTGTCCGGAAATTACTCTTTGGCGGAGTTACTTTTCGGAGAGAAAAGCTTCTCTAGTAAGTATGAATGGAAGTGTTGAAATTGGAGTGGTTCGTGGCTGCCCGCAGGGATCCATCTGCGGTCCATATATTTGGAACCTTATGATGGACTCTCTGCTTGGACAGCTCGAGCCCCTCTGTAAATGTTGTGCGTATGCGGACGACCTTCTTCTTCTCGTTGAGGGTCGATCGCGGTCTGAGTTAGAACGGTCGGGGGGACAATTTTTAGAAATTGTAAATAGCTGGGGTTTAGATGTGGGGGTTGACATATCGGTGGACAAAACGGTTACAATGCTGCTTAAGGGCAGATTGTCGCCGGTTCGTCCACCGATTGTCAAGGTGAATGGGGTCAACATCAGGTATGTGAAGGAAGTTAAATACCTGGGGTTGACTATAGGAGAAAGAATGTGTTTCACCCCACATTTGGTGCGTGTGGGTGAGCGGCTGCAGGCAATTGTTGGCAAAGTGCGACGCATTTTGAGGAGTGATTGGGGCCTTGGACGCCGTGCTGTTCGCACCATATATCGTGGCTTGTTTGTGGCTTGTGCCACTTATGGGGCTGCTGTATGGTGGGAATCAGCGATGACGGTCTCTGGTCGCCGAAAACTCCTCTCGGTGCAACGTTGCATGATGCTTGCATGTTTGCCTGTTTGTCGTACTGTTTCGACGGATGCAATGCAAGTGTTGTTGGGTGCACCCCCTCTTGATCTGATTGTTATACAGCGTGCTGTTACATTCAGATTAAGAAGGGGCTTGAGTGTTTCTATGCTGCGGACAGATTGGACAGATGGTATTGATGTTGAGAGGGTGGGTTATCTAGAGAGCAAGAGGCTCCTGGATTTAAAGGTTAGGCGTAGGTGGCAGGACCGTTGGGAAAATAGCCCTAAGGGTCGGGTGACATATGAATACATCCGGGATGTAACGTTTGTTGAGGGTAACCCAGACTTCAGATTTTGTTTGAGTCTGGGATTTTTGTTAACGGGGCATGGGCCTCTGAATGCATTTTTGTATCGGAGGCACCTTTCTGATAGTTCGGGGTGTTTGTGTGGGGCACGTATGGAGGATTGGGTGCATGTTATTGCAGAATGCCCGATGTATTCAGACATTAGGAATATTGGGGGTGTGGGGATTAGTTGGACAGACGAACGTTTATGTGTAGGTAATGTAGTTTCTAGCAATGAGTATACTGAACAGTTAGGAATGTTTGCGCGTGAGTTATTTAAGCGGCGAAGGCGTTTAACTGAAGGTTAGGGTTAGCTTTTAGTGTGTAAGATGAGTGATTGTGTGGAGTGAATGGGGTCTAGCCCCTGGTTACCAGTCCAGAGCAGTATGGATGCTCAACTGGTAGTAGTTTCGGCTACGAGGTCTGACCGGAGACTTAATTCTGGTACCACGGGGAGCAGGGGCCCTTGGAGTTCGCTCCAACCTGCTCGTGCGGACTGGCCCTTCGGGGAGTATCGTGGTGGTTGTGGTTTATACCCAAATGCGGGAAGAGCTGACGTTTTGTCAGTTCAATGTGGAGTTGCATTGCAACCGGGTGCCGGACCCAAAGTACGGCAGAGGTTTTAGATAGGCCTCGAACCTTACCAAGGTGTGTAGTGTGTCCATCCCACACTACCAATCGGTACTGAAAAATGCCTAGCATTTTCGGGGCGCTGATCAACGCATTGTATTGATACGCTGTGCTTTTGAGCGCCGTGAGATAAGGCCGTCGACGGCAGGTACTCACGTTAAACACACCGGACGTTGTCCCTATCTACCTTCCCCTGCGGGTTTGGGGAAAGAATATGCCCGCGGCAAGGCATGCCTGTCGTAAAAGGCGACTAAAAGCCAATATGCACTATGACTGTTATTATATTCTTTGCCCAGTAATATCAGCATAGTATGTGGAGTGATAGTGCTATAATACTCAGCTTGAACTGATATTAGAAACACTTTAAATGAAAAAGCAAATAAAAAGACATTTGAAGTTCAAGCGACAAATGTCACCAGTCATTTGAGTAATGGGTAGCTCAACTGGCAGTAGTTTAGGCTACGCAGTCTGACCGGAGACTTTCCGGTACCACGGGGAGCAGAAAGCCCTTGGACTTCTGTTCAATCTGCTCATTGGGTTCGGCCCTTTGGGGAGTATCGTGGTGGCTGTGGTTTAAACCTAAATGCTGGAAGAACTGAATTTTCAGTTCGAAAAAAGAAGTTACACAAGTAACTGGGTGCCGTACCCGAAAACGGAAGAGGTTTTAGGTCGGCCTCGAATCATACCAAGATGGTAGTGTGGACCCAGACACACTGCCACTGGTATCCAAATAAATACTTGCATAAGCTCGTTTTGTTTGGGGCGCTGATCAACGCATTGTATTGATCCGTTGTGTTTTGAACACCGTGAGGTAAGGCCGTCGCCGGCAGGTACTCACGTAAATCTACAACGAAAGTTGTCCCTATCTACCTATGACTGAGGGGGGGTGTGGCATTGCCTTGCTCCAGGAGCCCTACGCCACCAATGGTGTGGTTCGAGGTTTTCCGGGTGGTTTCAGGGTCTTTTTGGACGTTAGGGCTAATGCTGCAATTGTTGTGAGTGATCCCAACTATGATTGTGTAGTTGTGGATTCCTCACAACTGGGTGTATGTGTTTCTGTAGAGGGGGGGTTTGGTAGAATACTTGTTGCTAGTATCTATTGTAAATTTGGTGAGCCCTTAGAGCCTTATCTGAGTTATATGGATAAGGTACTACTACTTGCGAGTGGTAGTCCTCTTATACTTGGCTTGGACGCGAATGCTACGTCTTCGATGTGGTTTAGTAAGGTATCCCGGCATTCGTCTGGATATCAAAGCCACAGTCGTGGAGTGGTATTAAGTGAATGGGTGGTGGGTAAAAACCTTCACATTCTAAACGAGCCGAGCGAGTGGTATACTTTTGATGGGCCTAGGGGTGTCAGTGACATTGACGTGACTTTGATGAACGAGGCAGCAAATAGAGTGTTTCGTGTTGGGTGGGAAATTAAGGGAGGGTGGGGATTGAGTGATCATAATTTGATTCAAATTATGGTTTCTTCTCAGTCCCCCCCTTTACAGTTCGTAAGTCCGTTGCGGCGATGGCGTACCTCTGGTATTGACTTGAACCAATATGGACGGTGTGTTAGGGAAGCGGTATTGGAAATACCGCTTAGTGAGTTTGAGGGCTTGGGGGTTGATGAGCAGATTGCTCGTCTTTATGAGATATTGTGGGTTGTTAATGATAGGGAACTTAAGAAGTGTGAAAGTTTTAAGCTTAGGAAAATAAAATGGTGGACGCGTGAGTTAACCTTGAAGAGGAGGACTGTCAGGCGATTGAGGCGAAAGTTTCAACGCGCTCGACGGTCCAATTCAGACAGGTTAGCTCAGGTTAGGTATGATTTTTGTTGTGAAATTAGGGAATATAAAGATATGTTAGTTAGGGTTAAAGAATATGAATGGAGAAATTTTGTTAGTGAAAATAGGGATGACCCCTGGGGTCAGATCTATAAGATCTGCAGGGGTCGTAAGAGAGATGATATCACCTCTCTTTGCGTAGGTGACACTGTGTTATCTACGTGGAGAGAGTGTGCGGGGGTTCTATTAGGTGCGTTCTTTCCCAGGGCGGAGGTTCAGGTACCCCAAGCACAGGAGGTACCTGTCCCTCCATTAGATGATGGGGAGTTGGGGTATGCCTTTGGCCTGGTCAGGTCTAAACGGTCCCCAGGTTTTGATGGTTTGAACGGAGAGATGTGTAAAAGCTTGTGGAAGTTCATTCCGGAATACTTGGAGGCCATTTATGATAAGTGCGTGTGGGAGGGTTATTTTCCACGCGAGTGGAAAATTGCTAGGGTTGTACCTCTCCTGAAGTCTCCTGATAAGATCAGGAGTGATCCTCGCTCTTATCGGGGCATCAGTCTTCTTCCAGTACTTGGAAAAGTATTGGAAAGAGTTATGGTGGAACGGCTTCAGGAGCTAACGCGGGGTATATGGTCGGATAGGCAGTATGGGTTCAGGGAAGGACGCAGTACAGAAGATGCTTGGTTTTATGTTCAGAGTGTTGTTAAGGAGAATGTCAACAAATATGTCCTTGGCATATTTGTTGACTTCAAGGGAGCGTTTGATTATTTAAGGTGGGATAGAGTTTTGCAGCGGCTGGAGGAGCTTGGCTGTCCGGAAATTACTCTTTGGCGGAGTTACTTTTCGGAGAGAAAAGCTTCTCTAGTAAGTATGAATGGAAGTGTTGAAATTGGAGTGGTTCGTGGCTGCCCGCAGGGATCCATCTGCGGTCCATATATTTGGAACCTTATGATGGACTCTCTGCTTGGACAGCTCGAGCCCCTCTGTAAATGTTGTGCGTATGCGGACGACCTTCTTCTTCTCGTTGAGGGTCGATCGCGGTCTGAGTTAGAACGGTCGGGGGGACAATTTTTAGAAATTGTAAATAGCTGGGGTTTAGATGTGGGGGTTGACATATCGGTGGACAAAACGGTTACAATGCTGCTTAAGGGCAGATTGTCGCCGGTTCGTCCACCGATTGTCAAGGTGAATGGGGTCAACATCAGGTATGTGAAGGAAGTTAAATACCTGGGGTTGACTATAGGAGAAAGAATGTGTTTCACCCCACATTTGGTGCGTGTGGGTGAGCGGCTGCAGGCAATTGTTGGCAAAGTGCGACGCATTTTGAGGAGTGATTGGGGCCTTGGACGCCGTGCTGTTCGCACCATATATCGTGGTTTGTTTGTGGCTTGTGCCACTTATGGGGCTGCTGTATGGTGGGAATCAGCGATGACGGTCTCTGGTCGCCGAAAACTCCTCTCGGTGCAACGTTGCATGATGCTTGCATGTTTGCCTGTTTGTCGTACTGTTTCGACGGATGCAATGCAAGTGTTGTTGGGTGCACCCCCTCTTGATCTGATTGTTATACAGCGTGCTGTTACATTCAGATTAAGAAGGGGCTTGAGTGTTTCTATGCTGCGGACAGATTGGACAGATGGTATTGATGTTGAGAGGGTGGGTTATCTAGAGAGCAAGAGGCTCCTGGATTTAAAGGTTAGGCGTAGGTGGCAGGACCGTTGGGAAAATAGCCCTAAGGGTCGGGTGACATATGAATACATCCGGGATGTAACGTTTGTTGAGGGTAACCCAGACTTCAGATTTTGTTTGAGTCTGGGATTTTTGTTAACGGGGCATGGGCCTCTGAATGCATTTTTGTATCGGAGGCACCTTTCTGATAGTTCGGGGTGTTTGTGTGGGGCACGTATGGAGGATTGGGTGCATGTTATTGCAGAATGCCCGATGTATTCAGACATTAGGAATATTGGGGGTGTGGGGATTAGTTGGACAGACGAACGTTTATGTGTAGGTAATGTAGTTTCTAGCAATGAGTATACTGAACAGTTAGGAATGTTTGCGCGTGAGTTATTTAAGCGGCGAAGGCGTTTAACTGAAGGTTAGGGTTAGCTTTTAGTGTGTAAGATGAGTGATTGTGTGGAGTGAATGGGGTCTAGCCCCTGGTTACCAGTCCAGAGCAGTATGGATGCTCAACTGGTAGTAGTTTCGGCTACGAGGTCTGACCGGAGACTTAATTCTGGTACCACGGGGAGCAGGGGCCCTTGGAGTTCGCTCCAACCTGCTCGTGCGGACTGGCCCTTCGGGGAGTATCGTGGTGGTTGTGGTTTATACCCAAATGCGGGAAGAGCTGACGTTTTGTCAGTTCAATGTGGAGTTGCATTGCAACCGGGTGCCGGACCCAAAGTACGGCAGAGGTTTTAGATAGGCCTCGAACCTTACCAAGGTGTGTAGTGTGTCCATCCCACACTACCAATCGGTACTGAAAAATGCCTAGCATTTTCGGGGCGCTGATCAACGCATTGTATTGATACGCTGTGCTTTTGAGCGCCGTGAGATAAGGCCGTCGACGGCAGGTACTCACGTTAAACACACCGGACGTTGTCCCTATCTACCTTCCCCTGCGGGTTTGGGGAAAGAATATGCCCGCGGCAAGGCATGCCTGTCATGCACTATGACTGTTATTATATTCTTTGCCCAGTAATATCAGCATAGTATATGGAGTGATAGTGCTATAATACTCAGCTTGAACTGATATTAGAAACACTTTAAATGAAAAAGCGAATAAAAAGACATTTGAAGTTCAAGCGACAAATGTCACCTGTCATTTGAGTAATGGGTAGCTCAACTGGCAGTAGTTTAGGCTACGCAGTCTGACCGGAGACTTTCCGGTACCACGGGGAGCAGAAAGCCCTTGGACTTCTGTTCAATCTGCTCATTGAGTTCGGCCCTTTGGGGAGTATCGTGGTGGCTGTGGTTTAAACCTAAATGCTGGAAGAACTGAATTTTCAGTTCGAAAAAAGAAGTTACACAAGTAACTGGGTGCCGTACCCGAAAACGGAAGAGGTTTTAGGTCGGCCTCGAATCATACCAAGATGGTAGTGTGGACCCAGACACACTGCCACTGGTATCCAAATAAATACTTGCATAAGCTCGTTTTGTTTGGGGCGCTGATCAACGCATTGTATTGATCCGTTGTGTTTTGAACACCGTGAGGAATGGCCGTCGCCGGCAGGTACTCACGTAAATCTACAACGAAAGTTGTCCCTATCTACCATCCTCTGCGGGTTTGGGGAAAGAATATGCCCGCGGCAAGTCATGCCTGTCGTAAAAGGCGACTAAAAGCCAATATGCACTATGACTGTTATTATATTCTTTGCCCAGTAATATCAGCATAGTATATGGAGTGATAGTGCTATAATACTCAGCTTGAACTGATATTAGAAACACTTTAAATGAAAAAGCAAATAAAAAGACATTTGAAGTTCAAGCGACAAATGTCACCAGTCATTTGAGTAATGGGTAGCTCAACTGGCAGTAGTTTAGGCTACGCAGTCTGACCGGAGACTTTCCGGTACCACGGGGAGCAGAAAGCCCTTGGACTTCTGTTCAATCTGCTCATTGGGTTCGGCCCTTTGGGGAGTATCGTGGTGGCTGTGGTTTAAACCTAAATGCTGGAAGAACTGAATTTTCAGTTCGAAAAAAGAAGTTACACAAGTAACTGGGTGCCGTACCCGAAAACGGAAGAGGTTTTAGGTCGGCCTCGAATCATACCAAGATGGTAGTGTGGACCCAGACACACTGCCACTGGTATCCAAATAAATACTTGCATAAGCTCGTTTTGTTTGGGGCGCTGATCAACGCATTGTATTGATCCGTTGTGTTTTGAACACCGTGAGGTAAGGCCGTCGCCGGCAGGTACTCATGCAAATCTACAACGAAAGTTGTCCCTACCTACCCTCTTCAGTACGAATTTAAGTCCGGAGGCAAAGGGATCCGACGTTAGGTTGGTCAGTCGCCCCTGGAAGGTGGCGCCAGATGGTAAAACTAACGTCGTTCTGGAGGGTTCGGAGGAAGTAATGTCCGCCCTTTTAGAAGCGGGAAGGTGCTACATTAAGTGGTTTTCCTTCCGAGTGCGACCCGACAGCCCTGTTGCCGGCTGTTTTCGGTGCATGGGCTTTGACCATCGAGTGGCGCAATGTAAGGCCAAGTCCGATGTCTGCCGTAGGTGTGGTCAGGAAGGCCACAGAGCTGCTAGTTGCGTCAATGTACCACATGTCGCAACTGTGCATTTAAGGGTAGACCAGCTGGGCATCTTATGATGTCAGCTGCTTGTCCAGTCTACTGTGGCATAGTAGAGCGTGCCCTTTCCAGTCACTAATGGGGACGATTTTACAGCTAAATTGTCAGGGTTGTTATGCCGTAATGGCAGGGGGAGTTAGGGGGTTGTATGCTAGAGGGTGGGTGCGGCATCGCATTACTCCAGGAGCCCTACGCCACTAATGGTGTGGTTCGGGGTCTCCCTGGAGGATTTAGGGTCTTCACAGACCTTAGGAGAAATGCCGCATTAGTTGTGAATAATCCGAGCTACGACTATGTAGTTCTGGATTCGTCACAGCTGGGTGTTTGTGTATCCATAGAGGGGGAGTTCGGTAGATTGGTAGTCGCTAGTGTTTATTGCAAATACAGCGAACCTCTAGAGCCTTACCTGCTGTACATGGATAAGCTACTGCTACTTGCCAGTAGTAGCTCGCTTATCCTAGGAATGGATGCGAATGCCTCGTCCTCTATGTGGTTTAGTAAGGTATCCCGACATTCGTCAGGATATCAAAGCCACACTAGAGGCGAGGTATTAAGCGAATGGGTGGAGGCAAATAGTCTTCACATATTAAACGAGCCAAGCGAGTGGTATACGTTTGATGGGCCTGGGGGTGTGAGCGACATCGATGTGTCCTTCATGAATGAGGCAGCAAATAGGACCTTTAATGTTAGGTGGGAGATTAGGGGAGGGTGGGGATTGAGTGACCATAACTTGATTCAAATTATGGTTACTCCTAAATCTCCTCCCTCGGCGTATGAGAGTCCATTGCGGCGATGGCGTACCTCTGGTATAGACTGGAACCAATATGGACGATCTGTCAGGGAAGCGGTATTAGAAATACCGCTTAGTGAGTTTGAAGACTTTGGGGTGGACGAGCAAATTTCTCGGCTATACGATGTAGTGTGGGAAGTGAACAACAGTGTGCTCGAAAAGTTCGAAAGCTTCAGAGTGAGAAAACTTAAGTGGTGGACGAAAGAGCTAACGATGAAGAGGAGAGCTGTCCGGCGATTGAGACGAAAGTTTCAACGCGCTAGACAGTCAAACTCTGATGGGCTGTCCCAGATTAGGTATGAATTTAGTTGTGTGATGAGGGATTACAAACAAATGCTAGTCAAAACCAAGGAAGAGGAATGGAGGAACTTTATAGGGGAAAATAGGAACGACCCATGGAGTCAGGTCTACAAGATCTGTAGGGGTCGTAAGAGGGAGGATATCACCTCTCTCCGCGTTGGTGATACTGTATTATCAACGTGGAGAGACTGTGCTGGGGTTCTGCTAGGAGCGTTCTTTCCTAGGGCGGAGGCTCGGGTATCTCAAACGTGTGAGGTACCTGTTCCTCCATTAGATGAAGGGGAGCTGGGATACGCCTTTGGCCTGGTCAGGTGTAAAAGATGCCCAGGTTTTAATGGTTTGAACGGAGAGATGTGTAAAAGCATGTGGAAGTTCATTCCGGAATACTTGGAGGCCATTTACAATAAGTGCGTGTGGGAGGGATATTTTCCACGGGAGTGGAAAAGGGCTAGGGTCGTTCCTCTCCTGAAGTCCCCTGATAAGATCAGGAGTGATCCTCGTTCTTATCGGGGCAGCAGTCTCCTTCCAGTGCTGGGAAAAGTACTGGAGAGAGTTATGGTGGAACGACTTCAGGATCTAACGCGGGATATGTGGTCGGATAGGCAGTATGGTTTCAGGAAAGGACGCAGTGTAGAGGATGCTTGGATGTATGTCCAGAGTGCCGTTAGGGAGAACGTCAACGAATATGTCCTTGGCATATTTGTTGACTTTAAGGGAGCTTTTGACTACCTAATCTGGGATAGGGTGATTGAACGATTGGAGGAGCTCGGCTGCCCGGAAGTTACTCTCTGGCGCAGCTACTTTTCGGACAGAAAAGCCTCAATCGTAGGAATGAATGGGAGTGTTGAGATTGGGGTGGCTCGGGGCTGCCCGCAGGGATCCATCTGTGGTCCATATATTTGGAACCTTATGATGGACTCTCTGCTTGGACAACTTGAACCAGTATGCAAGTGTTGTGCGTACGCGGACGACCTTCTTATTTTAGTTGAAGGTCACTCAAGGTCCGAAATAGAGCGAGCGGGAGGACGATTCTTAGAAATTGTCCACAGCTGGGGTGTAGGTGTTGGTGTGGACATATCAATGGACAAAACGGTTACAATGCTGCTTAAGGGCAGATTGTCGCCGGCTCGTCCACCGATTGTCCGTGTAAATGGGGTCAGCATCAAGTACATGACGCAAGTCAAATACTTGGGGTTGACCATGAGGGAAAGGATGTGTTTCACACCACACTTGGTTAGCGTGAAAGAAAGACTGCTGGCGACTGTCGGCAAGGTCAGGCGCGTTTTACGGAGTGATTGGGGCCTCGGACGTCGTGCGGTTCGCACCATATATCGTGGCTTATTTGTGGCCTGTGCCACTTATGGAGCTGCAGTATGGTGGGAATTAGCCACGGCGGTCTTCGGTCGCCAAAAACTACTCTCCGTGCAGCGCTGTATGATGCTAGCCTGTTTGCCAGTGTGTCGCACCGTTTCAACGGATGCGATGTAAGTTTTGTTGGGTGCACCCCCTCTTGACCTGATTGTCATATAGCGTGCTGTTGCATTCAGGTTAAGAAGAGGCTTGAGTGTGTCCTTGCTGCAGAATAACCTGATTTCCGACCTTGACGTAGAGAGGGAAGGATATCTAGGAAGCAAGAGACTTCTAGAGGACAGGGTTAAGATAAGGTGGCAAGACCGTTGGGACAATAGCCCTAACGGTAGGGTGACCTATGGGTACATCCGAGACGTTAGGTTTGTAGAAGAAAACCCAGACTTCCGATTCTGTCTGAGCCTGGGTTTTCTGCTTACTGGACATGGTCCTCTGAACGCATTTCTGCATCAGAGGCACCTTTCTGACACGCCAGAGTGTATGTGTGGGGCGCGTGTTGAAGATTGGGCGCATGTTATTGCGCTCTGCCCGATGTACTCGGACATTAGGAACCTTGAAGGAATGGGGATTAGTTGGACTAATGGACGATTAGACGTCAGCGGTGTGATCTCCACTAGTCCACATACCGAACAGTTAGGGTCGTTTGATAGGTTTGCGCGTGAATTGTTCAGGCGGCGGAGACAATTAGCTGAAAATAGGGGTTAGATTAAGGGTGAAAGATAAGGGGTAGGGATTTAATCCCTGGTCACCAGTACAGAGCAGTATGGAAGCTCAACTGGTAGTAGCTTCGGCTACGAGGTCTGACCGGAGACTTAATTCTGGTACCACGGGGAGCAAGGGCCCTTGGAGTTCGCTCCAACCTGCTCATGCGGAGTGGCCCTTCGGGGAGTATCATGGTGGTTGTGGTTGATGCCCAAATGCGGGAAGAGTGTTTTGTTCACTCAATGTGGAGTTGCACTGCAACCGGGTGCCGGACCCAAAGTACGGCAGAGGTGTTAGATAGGCCTCGAACCTCACCAAGGTGTGTAGTGTGTCCATTCCACACTACCAATCGGTACTGAAAAATGCCTGGCATTTTCGGGGCGCTGATCAACGCATTGTATTGATACCCGTTTTGAGCACCGTGAGGTAAGGCCGTCGCCGGCAGGTACTCACGTAAATCTACAACGAAAGTTGTCCCTATCTACTACCCCTGCGGGCAGGGGATAGAATATGCCCGCGGCAAGGCATGCCTGTCGTAAAAGGCGACTAAAAGCCAATATGCACTATGACTGTTATTATATTCTTTGCCCAGTAATATCAGCATAGTATATGGAGTGATAGTGCTATAATACTCAGCTTGAACTGATATTAGAAACACTTTAAATGAAAAAGCGAATAAAAAGACATTTGAAGTTCAAGCGACAAATGTCACCAGTCATTTGAGTAATGGGTTGCTCAACTGGCAGTAGTTTAGGCTACGCAGTCTGACCGGAGACTTTCCGGTACCACGGGGAGCAGAAAGCCCTTGGACTTCTGTTCAATCTGCTCATTGGGTTCGGCCCTTTGGGGAGTATCGTGGTGGCTGTGGTTTAAACCTAAATGCTGGAAGAACTGAATTTTCAGTTCGAAAAAAGAAGTTACACAAGTAACTGGGTGCCGTACCCGAAAACGGAAGAGGTTTTAGGTCGGCCTCGAATCATACCAAGATGGTAGTGTGGACCCAGACACACTGCCACTGGTATCCAAATAAATACTTGCATAAGCTCGTTTTGTTTGGGGCGCTGAACAACGCATTGTATTGATCCGTTGTGTTTTGAACACCGTAAGGTAAGGCCGTCGCCGGCAGGTACTCACGTAAATCTACAACGAAAGTTGTCCCTATCTACTACCCCTGCGGGCAGGGGATAGAATATGCCGCGGCAAGGCATGCCCGTCGTAAAATGCGACTAAAAGCCAATATGCACTATGACTGTTATTATATTCTTTGCCCAGTAATATCAGCATAGTATATGGAGTGATAGTGCTATAATACTCAGCTTGAACTGATATTAGAAACACTTTAAATGAAAAAGCGAATAAAAAGACATTTGAAGTTCAAGCGACAAATGTCACCTGTCATTTGAGTAATGGGTAGCTCAACTGGCAGTAGTTTAGGCTACGCAGTCTGACCGGAGACTTTCCGGTACCACGGGGAGCAGAAAGCCCTTGGACTTCTGTTCAATCTGCTCATTGGGTTCGGCCCTTTGGGGAGTATCGTGGTGGCTGTGGTTTAAACCTAAATGCTGGAAGAACTGAATTTTCAGTTCGAAAAAAGAAGTTACACAAGTAACTGGGTGCCGTACCCGAAAACGGAAGAGGTTTTAGGTCGGCCTCGAATCATACCAAGATGGTAGTGTGGACCCAGACACACTGCCACTGGTATCCAAATAAATACTTGCATAAGCTCGTATTGTTTGGGGCGCTGATCAACGCATTGTATTGATCCGTTGTGTTTTGAACACCGTGAGGTAAGGCCGTCGCCGGCAGGTACTCACGTAAATCTACAACGAAAGTTGTCCCTATCTACTACCCCTGCGGGCAGGGGATAGAATATGCCGCGGCAAGGCATGCCTGTCGTAAAAGGCGACTAAAAGCCAATATGCACTATGACTGTTATTATATTCTTTGCCCAGTAATATCAGCATAGTATATGGAGTGATAGTGCTATAATACTCAGCTTGAACTGATATTAGAAACATTTTAAATGAAAAAAGCTAATAAAAAGACATTTGAAGTTCAAGCGACAAATGTCACCTGTCATTTGAGTAATGGGTAGCTCAACTGGCAGTAGTTTAGGCTACGCAGTCTGACCGGAGACTTTCCGGTACCACGGGGAGCAGAAAGCCCTTGGACTTCTGTTCAATCTGCTCATTGGGTTCGGCCCTTTGGGGAGTATCGTGGTGGCTGTGGTTGAAACCTAAATGCTGGAAGAACTGAATTTTCAGTTCGAAAAAAAGAAGTTACACAAGTAACTGGGTGCCGTACCCGAAAACGGAAGAGGTTTTAGGTCGGCCTCGAATCATACCAAGATGGTAGTGTGGACCCAGACACACTGCCTTTGGTATCCAAATAATACTTGCCAAAATTCTTGTATTATTTGGGGCGTTTATCAGACGCGTGTATTGATACGCCGTGCTCTTGAGCACCGTGAGGTAAGGCCGTCGCCGGCAGGTACTCACGTTAATCTACAACGCAAGTTGTCCCTATCTACTTACCCCTGCGGGCAGGGGATAGAATATGCCCGCGGCAAGGCATGCCTGTCGTAAAAGGCGACTAAAAGCCAATATGCACTATGACTGTTATTATATTCTTTGCACAGTAATATCAGCATAGTATATGGAGTGATAGTGCTATAATACTCAGCTTGAACTGATATTAGAAACACTTTAAATGAAAAAAGCGAATAAAAAGACATTTGAAGTTCAAGCGACAAATGTCACCAGTCATTTCAGTAATGGGTTGCTCAACTGGCAGTAGTTTAGGCTACGCAGTCTGACCGGAGACTTTCCGGTACCACGGGGAGCAGAAAGCCCTTGGACTTCTGTTCAATCTGCTCATTGGGTTCGGCCCTTTGGGGAGTATCGTGGTGGCTGTGGTTGAAACCTAAATGCTAGAAGAACTGAATTTTCAGTTCGAAAAAAAGAAGTTACACAAGTAACTGGGTGCCGTACCCGAAAACGGAAGAGGTTTTAGGTTGGCCTCGAATCATACCAAGATGGCAGTGTGGACCCAGACACACTGTTTATCAGACGCGTGTATTGATACGCCGTGCTCTTGAGCACCGTGAGATAAGGCCGTCGCCGGCAGGTACTCACGTTAATCTACAACGCAAGTTGTCCCTATCTACTTACCCCTGCGGGCAGGGGATAGAATATGCCCGCGGCAAGGCATGCCTGTCGTAAAAGTCGACTAAAAGCCAATATGCACTATGACTGTTATTATATTCTTTGCCCAGTAATATCAGCATAGTATATGTAGTGATAGTGCTATAATACTCAGCTTGAACTGATATTAGAAACACTTTAAATGAAAAAAGCTAATAAAAAGACATTTGAAGTTCAAGCGACAAATGTCACCAGTCATTTGAGTAATGGGTTGCTCAACTGGCAGTAGTTTAGGCTACGCAGTCTGACCGGAGACTTTCCGGTACCACGGGGAGCAGAAAGCCCTTGGACTTCTGTTCAATCTGCTCATTGGGTTCGGCCCTTTGGGGAGTATCGTGGTGGCTGTGGTTGAAACCTAAATGCTGGAAGAACTGAATTTTCAGTTCGAAAAAAGAAGTTACACAAGTAACTGGGTGCCGTACCCGAAAACGGAAGAGGTTTTAGGTCGGCCTCGAATCACACCAAGATGGTAGTGTGGACCCAGACACACTGCCACTGGTATCCAAATAAATACTTGCAAAAAGCTCGTATTGTTTGGGGCGCTGATCAACGCATTGTATTGATACGTTGTGTTTTTGAACACCGTGAGGTAAGGCCGTCGCCGGCAGGTACTCACGTAAATCTACAACGAAAGTTGTCCCTATCTACTCTCATTCAATCGTAGGCATTCGTAGCGAGCAGACGTATTAGCGCGTGTTTGAAATTAATTTCAGTCAATTTGTAGTGTACATGTGAGTTTTTCATTGTGTAAGTGAGCGATTCGTGAATAGTATATATTTAATAGTGTGTGTGCACGCAGGTGTTCTATATTAATATATGTGAGTATATGTGTGTATTAATAAAATTGGCAGATTGTTATTGAGCAGGCTTTGGAACTAAAACAAGTGTTTTTAGTGTTTGTTTGCTTGTGTGTACAAGCACTTTGGGCTTTGTGCATTTTAATTTGTCTTAGTAGGCTTTGATACTTCGATACATATTTGCTACGCCTCCTGGTGTACTAGTGTATTGAAGAGTAGTTTTTTGGTGCTCAGGTACTTTATATACTAGAGCCTTTTTGTGTATAATGTAGTAGGCTTTGTATATGATTACAACGCCTACTTGAGTGAAAATTTTATTTTTAGCTTGCAGGTAGATTTGCGCACAGTGGTTTTGTTGGGGAATTTTTTCAAAATTACTCAGTTGGCTTTGAATACGAATACAACGCCTACTTGAGTGAAAATTTTATTTTAGCTTGCAAGTAGATTTGTGTACAGTGGTTTTTTGAGAAATTTTTGTAAATTTTGTTGGCGCTTACAACGCCTGCGTTTGTGCAAGTGGGTGTGGGATAGTTGTAAAAATTTTTTTTTTTTTTTTCTGGATTAGATTCGTAGATTAGGGTACAGCAGGTTTTGTAGGTGGGCCCGTCCGTAGTCTCAGTGACTGTGCCGTGGTGGTGTTTTTGGCTTGGGTGGCCTATTCAGGAGTGCTGTGTTGAGTGTCTGGTTTTCAGTTGCTGCTGTTTTCTAGGGGATTTCGCCAGTTTTGCTTCTAGGGTGTTAGTGGTTGTCCTAGTATTGGAGGCGCTGACTCCAGGGTGAATTAAGGTCATAGTGGTTGACTTTTAGCCCACGGTGCGATTGATACAACGTCACATCGGTCGATTCGCAACCGTTACGGGGACTTTGTTCTGTCCGGCGGTTAATTGAGTGACCTCTTCC
The DNA here is from genome assembly GCF_042242935.1 of Bactrocera oleae. Lineage (NCBI taxonomy): Eukaryota > Metazoa > Arthropoda > Insecta > Diptera > Tephritidae > Bactrocera > Bactrocera oleae. The sequence goes on along the minus strand of NC_091542.1, from coordinate 5,748,244 downwards.
ACGCCTTTGGCTGGAGGTGTGAGTTGTGTCCCTGCGATAACGCGATAATCGACTGTTTGGGTGGTATCTGCTATTGAGCGGGTTTACGTGCGAGTTAGCTACTTCAGTGCGTTCAATCGCACGTGCCTGGTGAGCGACTGTTTGATCTTTCCGGAACAGGGGCTTCTGCGCCAGTTTTTTTTACCGGCGGATCAGCCTGCCTGGTAGGGGATCTAGGTTGAAGATGCCTCCCCCACGGAGGAGAAAGGTTAAGTCCCTTGCTGAGAGCGATGGGTCTCTGCCTGCAAAAATGGTTGTAGAGACGTCGTCCGGTGAGGATAGTGCAGTGTCATCTACTGATGGGTCACCGGTGCGCAGAAAGGTTAGGTTGAGGTCACCACCTTTGGCGAAATCGGGGGGCTTTGTGCGCTTCACTGACTCTAGTGAAAGCAGTAGTTCTAGTAGTGAGACAGGGGATACTACTGACACAGTTAAGAAGGGGGGTGACGCTAAGATGAGTGTCGATAAAGGTGGTGAGGTTAAGGCTGGAAAAGGTGTTGGGCGTGTTAGTGAAAGGGGTGGAAAGGAAATAGGTGTTAGTTCCAACATGGTGAAGAAGAAGGATAGTAAGCGTGGCAACCGTGAATTTGCCAAGGGCGCTGTTGCTGTTGGTGGTAGTGCGGTAAGCCATGTTGCTGCTGTGAAGAGGATTACTGGGGAGCTAAGCGGGTTGGTCTTTGGAGACAAGAAGTTTGAGATGGAAACCGTGAAGGGGCTGATGGAGCTTGCTTCTAAATATGAAGCACTCCTAATGACGGTTATTACCGAGAATGCCCATCTTCGCGGTCAAGTTGACGCCCTTAGAGGAGGCTGTGGGGGACACTCCTCGCCACCGAGCAGGTCAATGCCGGCTCCATCGGCACCGATGCCTCCGCCCCCAGCACCTGTACTGGAGGCGATTGCACCGGTGGCGTCGAGGCCTGTTGAGACCTGGTCCGTTGTGGTTAGGAGTAAGGGGCCTGCAGCTTCCTCTGAGGAAGTTGTCAAAAAAGTTGTTAAGGAGGTGGGTCCTTCTCTGGGGGTAAGGATCCATGAGGTTATGATGAGTTCATGGAAGAGTTACTCCGGCTGAACCTTCAGGATTTCAGCCCGGCGTCCCTGAAGTCAGATGTGGGGATGGTCAGTCGTCCTTGGAAGGTGGCCCCTGATGGTAGCAACAATGTCGTCCTTGAAGGTACGGATAAAATTATGTCCGCCCTCTTGGAGGCTTGTAGGTGCCACATCAAGGGGTTCTCCTATCGGGTGCGACCGGATAGCCCCGTGGCTGCCTGTTTCCGTTGTATGAGTTTCGACCATAGAGTGGCTGTGTGTAGGGCCAAATCAGATGTCTGCCGGAGGTGCGGTCAGGAAGGCCACAAGGCTGCCAGCTGTGTCAATGCACTCCATTGCCGCAACTGCGCATTCATGGGTAGACCAGCTGAACATTTTATGATGTCGGCTGTCTGCCCGATATATTGTGGAATTGTTGAGCGCGCCCTCGCCAGACACTAATGGGGGGGATTATTCAGTTAAACTGTCAGGGGTCGTATGCCGCAATGTGCGAGTTGGGGGCGTATATGACTGATGGGGGGTGCGGCATTGCCTTGCTCCAGGAGCCCTATGCCACTAATGGGGTGGTTCGGGGTCTTCCTGGTGGTTTTAGGGTCTTTTTGGACATTAGGGCTAATGCTGCAATTGTTGTGAGTGATCTCAACTATGATTGTGTAGTTGTGGATTCCTGACAACTGGGTGTATATGTTTCTGTAGAGGGGGGGTTTGGTAGAATACTTGTTGCTAGTATCTATTGTAAATTTGGTGAGCCCTTAGAGCCTTATCTGAGTTACATGGATAAGGTACTACTACTTGCGAGTGGTAGTCCTCTTATACTTGGCTTGGACGCGAATGCTACGTCTTCGATGTGGTTTAGTAAGGTATCCCGGCATTCGTCTGGATATCAAATCCACAGTCGTGGAGGGGTATTAAGTGAATGGGTGGTGGGTAAAAACCTTCACATTCTAAACGAGCCGAGCGAGTGGTATAATTTTGATGGTCCTAGGGGTGTCAGTGACATTGACGTGACTTTGATGAACGAGGCAGCAAATAGAGTGTTTCGTGTTGGGTGGGAAATTAAGGGAGGGTGGGGATTGAGTGATCATAATTTGATTAAAATTATGATTTCTTCTCAGTCCCCCCTTTTACAGTTCGTAAGTCCGTTGCGGCGATGGCGTACCTCTGTTATTGACTTGCACCAATATGGACGATGTGTTAGGGAAGCGGTAATGGAAAAAGCGGTTAGTGAGTTTGAGGGCTTGGGGGTTGATGAGCAAATTGCTCGTCTTTACGAGATAGTGTGGGTTGTTAATGATAGGGAACTTAAGAAGTGTGAAAGTTTCAAGCTTAGGAAAATAAAATGGTGGACGCGTGAGTTAACCTTGAAGAGGAGGACTGTCAGGCGATTGAGGCGAAAGTTTCAACGCGCTCGACGGTCCAATTCAGACAGGTAAGCTCAGGTTAGGTATGATTTTTGTTGTGAAATTAGGGAATATAAAGATATGTTAGTTAGGGTTAAAGAATATGAATGGAGAAATTTTGTTAGTGAAAATAGGGATGACCCCTGGGGTCAGATCTATAAGATCTGCAGGGGTCGTAAGAGAGATGATATCACCTCTCTTTGCGTAGGTGACACTGTGTTATCTACGTGGAGAGACTGTGCGGGGGTTCTATTAGGTGCGTTCTTTCCCAGCGCGGAGGTTCAGGTACCCCAAGCACAGGAGGTACCTGTCCCTCCATTAGATGATGGGGAGTTGGGGTATGCCTTTGACCTGGTCAGGTCTAAACGGTCCCCAGGTTTTGATGGTTTAAACGGAGAGATGTGTAAAAGCTTGTGGAAGTTCATTCCGGAATACTTGGAGGCCATTTATGATAACTGCGTGTGGGAGGGTTATTTTCCACGCGAGTGGAAAATTGCTAGGGTTGTACCTCTCCTGAAGTCACCTGATAAGATCAGGAGTGATCCTCGCTCTTATCGGGGCATCAGTCTTCTTCCAGTACTTGGAAAAGTATTGGAAAGAGTTATGGTGGAACGGCTTCAGGAGCTAACGCAGGGTATATGGTCGGATAGGCAGTATGGGTTCAGGGAAGGACGCAGTACAGAAGATGCTTGGTTTCATGTTCAGAGTGTTGTTAAGGAGAATGTCAACAAATATGTCCTTGGCATATTTGTTGACTTCAAGGGAGCGTTTGATTATTTAAGGCGGCATAGAATTTTGCAGCGGCTGGAGGAGCTTGGCTGTCCGGAAATTACTCTTTGGCGGAGTTACTTTTCGGAGAGAAAAGCTTCTCTAGTAAGTATGAATGGAAGTGTTGAAATTGGAGTGGTTCGTGGCTGCCCGCAGGGATCCATCTGCGGTCCGTATATTTGGAACCTTATGATGGACTCTCTACTTGGACAGCTCGAGCTAATGTTGTGCGTATGCGGGCGACCTTCTTCTTCTCGTTGAGGGTCGATCGCGGTGTGAGTTAGAACGGTCGGGGGGACAATTTTTAGAAATTGTAAATAGCTGGGGTTTAGATGTGGGGGTTGACATATCGGGGGACGAACCGGCAACAATCTGCCTTTAAGCAGCATTGTAACCGTTTTGTCCACCGATTGTCAAGGTGAATGGGGTCAACATCAGGTATGTGAAGGAAGTTAAGTACATGACGGTTTGTCGCACTGTTTCGAAGGATGCAATGCAGGTGCTGTTGGGTGCACCCCCTCTTGATCTGATTGTTATACAGCGTGCTGTTGAATTCAGATTAAGAAGGGGCTTGAGTATTTCTATGCTGCGGACAGATTGGACAGATGGTATTGATGTTGAGAGGGTGGGTTATCTAGAGAGCAAGAGGCTGCTAGATTTTAAGGTTAGGCGTAGGTGGCAGGACCGTTGGGATAATAGCACTAAGGGTCGGGTGACATATGAATACATCCGGGATGTTACGTTTGTTGAGGGTAACCCAGACTTCAGATTTTGTTTAAGTCTGGGATTTTTGCTTACGGGCCATGGGCCTCTGAATGCATTTTTGTATCGGAGGCACCTTTCTGATAGTTCGGGGTGTTTGTGTGGGGCACGTTTGGAGGATTGGGTGCATGTTATTGCAGAATGCCCGATGTATTCAGACATTAGGAATATTGGGGGTGTGGGGATTAGTTGGACAGACGGACGTTTAATTGTAGGTAATGTAGTTTCTAGCAATGAGTATACTGAACAGTTAGGAATGTTTGCGCGGGAGTTATTTAAGCGGCGTTTAACTGAAGGTTAGAGTTAGCTTTTAGTGTGTAAGATGAGTGATTGTGTGGAGTGAATGGGGTCTAGCCCCTGGTCGCCTGTCCAGAGCAGTATGGATGCTCAACTGGTAGTACTTTCGGCTACGACGTCTTAATTCTGGTACCACGGGGAGCAGGGGCCCTTGGAGTTCGCTCCCACCTGCTCGTGCGGACTGGCCCTTCGGGGAGTATCGTGGTGGTTGTGGTTTATACCCAAATGGGAAGAACTGACGTTTTGTCAGTTGAATGTGGAGTTGCATTTCAACCGGGTGCCGGACCCAAAGTACGGCAGAGGTTTTAGATAGGCCTCGAACCTTACCAAGGTGTGTAGTGTGTCCATTCCACACTACCAATCGGTACTGAAAAATGCCTAGCATTTTCGGGGCGCTTATCAACGCATTGTATTGATACGTTGTGTTTTAGAACACTGTGAAGTAAGGCCGTCGCCGGCAGGTACTCACGTAAATCTACAACGAAAGTTGTCCCTATCTACTCACTCAGTTGTAGACATTCGAAGTGTACGGACGTGTTCGCGCATAGTTGAAAGAATTTAGTGAAATATCTGTAAACAGTTAAAAATAAAAATAGAATACAATTGCCTGGCGCGCGTTAAAAGGAAGGCCAGAGACAAATAAAGCATTACCGCGAGTAATTGCTTTTAAAAATTGTGGTGCAGTGTACAGTGACAATACAAACAATAGGCAGTGTTATTGCCTGGTGCGAAGGTCAGCGACAATTTAGGCGTTTTTAAAAATTGCTTACAAACAATAGGCAGTGTTTTTGCCTGGTGTGTGCTTACAAACAATAGGCAGTGTTATTGCCTGGTGTGAAGTTATGTGTGAGTAGAACAAAGGAGAGTGACCTTATTGCCCACAAACAGTTCGGGCAGCGGTTTTGTGTGGACCGCAATAAACCTGAAGGCCACTGACAACATTGTTGTAGTGCAGGTACGCGTTTGTGAGTGCCGATTACAAACTTTTGGTGAATCGCGAGTTTTTTCGTGCTTGTGTGGTGCAGGTACGCGATGTGACGGCACCCGCCGAGAGCGATCATTCGGAAGTCGTAATGATTACGGCAGCGTCATCGGCGGGCGAAGAGGAAGTGGAGAAGCCCCCACCGCGTAGAAAGGCCCGCCTGGGCACTCCACCGTTGGGGAGGTCATGCGAGAGCGCCAGCGAGACGGGAGCTGCGAAACACGTAGCCGGAGCAGCAAATGAGGCAGGAGGAAGCAAAAAGGAAAAGAGGAAAGGTATAAAAGGGGAGTTTAACACAAATAAGGGGGGTGTTGTTGGGGGTGGCGCTATCACCTATGTTGCAGCTATGAAAGCTGTAACAGCTGAGGTTAGCACCTTGGTTTTCGGGGGGAAGATCATGGAGAATTCCGATATGAAGGGTCTAATGGAGCTTGCCTCGAAGTACGAGGCACTCCTGATGACGATAATGGCGGAGAACGCGCATCTTCGCGGGCAGGTGGATGCCCTTAAGGGAGGTTGTGGGGGACCGCGAGTGAACAGACCAACGGTGGCTCCCGCGACTTCGGCGCCTGCCCCTCCGGCACCCGTGCTGAAGGCAATAGCGCCGATGTCGCCGAAGCCGGTGGAGGCCTGGTCAGTTGTGGTCAGGAGTAAGGGGCCTGCAACTTCCTCTAAGGAAGTAATCAAAAAGGTGGTCAAGGAGGTGGGTCCTTCACTCGGCGTAAGGTTCCATGATGTTACGCCGATAAAGGGTGGTGGGGCGGTCATCCGCACTCCCTCCGTATTGGACAGAGAGAAAGTGGCGACTAACGCAAAATTCGGTTAGGTAGGGTTGGACGTCAGTGTCAACCGGAAGTTGGGGCCAAGGGTTGTGGTGCAAGGAGTACACACCGAGATCTTCCATGAGGAATTCATGGAAGAACTCTAGTACGAATATAAGTCCTGAGGCAAAGAAATCCGACGTTAGGTTGGTCAGTCGCCCCTGGAAGGTGGCGCCAGATGGTAAAACTAACGTCGTTCTAGAGGGTTCGGAGGAAGTAATGTCCGCCCTCTTAGAAGCGGGAAGGTGCTACATTAAGTGGTTTTCCTTCCGAGTGCGACCAGATAGCCCTGTTGCCGGCTGTTTTCGGTGCATGAGCTTTGCCCATCGAGTGGCGCAATGGGTGTTTGTGTATTCATAGAGGAGGAGTTCGGTAGATTGGTAGTCGCTAGTGTTTATTGCAAATACAGCGAACCTCTAGAGCCTTACCTGCTGTACATGGATAAGCTACTGCTACTTCCTAGTAGTAGCTCGCTTATCCTAGGAATGGGTGCGAACGCCTCGTCTTCTATGTGGTTTAGTAACGTATCCCGACATTCGTCAGGATATCAAAGCCACAATAGAGGCGAGGTGTTAAGCGAATGGGTGGAGGCAAATAGTCTTCACATATTAAACGAGCCAAGCGAGTGGTATACGTTTGATGGGCCTGGAGGTGTGAGCGACATCGATGTGTCCTTCAGGAATGAGGCAGCAAACAGGACCTTCAATGTTAGGTGGGAGATTAGGAGAGGGTGGGGATTGAGTGACCGTAACTTGATTCAAATTATGGTTACTCCTAAATCTCCTCCCTTGGCGTATGTAAGTCCGTTGCGGCGATGGCGTACCTCAGGTATCGTCTGGAACCAATATGGTCAGTGTGTTAGGGAAGCGGTATTAGAAATACCGCTTAGTGAGTTTGAAGGCTTTGGGGTGGACGAGCAAATTTCTCGGCTATATGATGTAGTGTGGGAAGTGAACATGAGTGTTCTCGGAAAGTTCGAAAGCTTCAGAGTTAGAAAACTTAAGTGGTGGACGAAAGAGCTAACTATGAAGAGGAGAGCTGTCCGGCGATTGAGACGGAAGTTTAACGCGCTAGACAGTCAAACTCTGATAGGCTGTGCCAGATTAGGCATGAATTTAGTTGTGCGGTTAGGGAATACAAGGATATGTTGATCAAAATTAAAGAGCAGGAGTAGAGGAATTTTGTAGGGGAAAATAGGAACGACCCATGGGGTCAGGTTTACAAGATCTGTAGGGGTCGTAAGAGGGAGGATATCACCTCTCTCCGCGTTGGTGATACTGTATTATCAACGTGGAGAGAGTGTGCGGGGGTTCTATTAGGTGCGTTCTTTCCCAGGGCGGAGGTTCAGGTACCCCAAGCACAGGAGGTACCTGTCCCTCCATTAGATGATGGGGAGTTGGGGTATGCCTTTGGCCTGGTCAGGTCTAAACGGTCCCCAGGTTTTGATGGTTTGAACGGAGAGATGTGTAAAAGCTTGTGGAAGTTCATTCCGGAATACTTGGAGGCCATTTATGATAACTGCGTGTGGGAGGGTTATTTTCCACGCGAGTGGAAAATTGCTAGGGTTGTACCTCTCCTGAAGTCTCCTGATAAGATCAGGAGTGATCCTCGCTCTTATCGGGGCATCAGTCTTCTTCCAGTACTTGGAAAAGTATTGGAAAGAGTTATGGTGGAACGGCTTCAGGAGCTAACGCGGGGTATATGGTCGGATAGGCAGTATGGGTTCAGGGAAGGACGCAGTAGAGAAGATGCTTGGTTTCATGTTCAGAGTGTTGTTAAGGAGAATGTCAACAAATATGTCCTTGGCATATTTGTTGACTTCAAGGGAGCGTTTGATTATTTAAGGTGGCATAGAGTTTTGCAGCGGCTGGAGGAGCTTGGCTGTCCGGAAATTACTCTTTGGCGGAGTTACTTTTCGGAGAGAAAAGCTTCTCTAGTAAGTATGAATGGAAGTGTTGAAATTGGAGTGGTTCGTGGCTGCCCGCAGGGATCCATCTGCGGTCCGTATATTTGGAACCTTATGATGGACTCTCTGCTTGGACAGCTCGAGCCCTTCTGGAAATGTTGTGCGTATGCGGACGACCTTCTTCTTCTCGTTGAGGGTCGATCGCGGTCTGAGTTAGAACGGTCGGGGGGACAATTTTTAGAAATTGTAAATAGCTGGGGTTTAGATGTGGGGGTTGACATATCGGGGGACGAACCGGCAACAATCTGCTTTAAGCAGCATCGTGGCTGCCCGCAGGGATCCATCTGCGGTCCGTATATTTGGAACCTTATGATGGACTCTCAGCTCGAGCCCTTCTGGAAATGTTGTGCGTATGCGGGCGACCTTCTTCTTCTCGTTGAGGGTCGATCGCGGTGTGAGTTAGAACGGTCGGGGGGACAATTTTTAGAAATTGTAAATAGCTGGGGTTTAGATGTGGGGGTTGACATATCGGGGGACGAACCGGCAACAATCTGCCTTTAAGCAGCATTGTAACCGTTTTGTCCACCGATTGTCAAGGTGAATGGGGTCAACATCAGGTATGTGAAGGAAGTTAAGTACATGACGGTTTGTCGCACTGTTTCGAAGGATGCAATGCAGGTGCTGTTGGGTGCACCCCCTCTTGATCTGATTGTTATACAGCGTGCTGTTGAATTCAGATTAAGAAGGGGCTTGAGTATATCTATGCTGCGGACAGATTGGACATGAATTCCTCATGGAAGATCTCGGTGTGTACTCCTTGCACCACAACCCTTGGCCCCAACTTCCGGTTGACACTGACGTCCAACCCTACCTAACCGAATTTTGCGTTAGTCGCGACTTTCTCTCTGTCCAATACGGAGGGAGTACGGATGACCGCCCCACCACCCTTTATCGGCGTAACATCATGGAACCTTACGCCGAGTGAAGGACCCACCTCCTTGACCACCTTTTTGATTACTTCCTTAGAGGAAGTTGCAGGCCCCTTACTCCTGACCACAACTGACCAGGCCTCCACCGGCTTCGGCGACATCGGCGCTATTGCCTTCAGCACGGGTGCCGGAGGGGCAGGCGCCGAAGTCGCGGGAGCCACCGTTGGTCTGTTCACTCGCGGTCCCCCACAACCTCCCTTAAGGGCATCCACCTGCCCGCGAAGATGCGCGTTCTCCGCCATTATCGTCATCAGGAGTGCCTCGTACTTCGAGGCAAGCTCCATTAGACCCTTCATATCGGAATTCTCCATGATCTTCCCCCCGAAAACCAAGGCGCTAACCTCAGCTGTTACAGCTTTCATAGCTGCAACATGGGTGATAGCGCCACCCCCAACAACACCCCCCTTATTTTTGTTAAACTCCCCTTTTATACCTTTCCTCTTTTCCTTTTTGCTTCCTCCTGCCTCATTTGCTGCTCCGGCTACGTGTTTCGCAGCTCCCGTCTCGCTGGCGCTCTCGCATGACCTCCCCAACAGTGGAGTGCCCAGGCGGGCCTTTCTGCGCGGTGGGGGCTTCTCCACTTCCTCTTCGCCCGCCGATGACGCTGCCGTAATCATTACGACTTCCGAATGATCGCTCTCGGCGGGTGCCGTCACATCGCGTACCTGCACCACACAAGCACGAAAAAACTCGCGATTCAACAAAAGTTTGTAATCGGCACTCACAAACGCGTACCTGCACTACAACAATGTTGTCAGTGGCCTTCAGGATTATTGCGGTCCACACAAAACCGCTGCCCGAACTGTTTGTGGGCAATAAGGTCACTCTCCTTTGTTCTACTCACACATAACTTCACACCAGGCAATAACACTGCCTATTGTTTGTAAGCACACACCAGGCAAAAACACTGCCTATTGTTTGTAAGCAATTTTTAAAAGTGCCTAAATTGTCACTGACCTTCGCACCAGGCAATAACACTGCCTATTGTTTGTATTGTCACTGTACACTTGCACCACAATTTTTAAAAGCAATTACTCGCGGTAATGCTTTATTTGTCTCTGGCCTTCCTTTTAACGCGCGCCAGGCAATTGTATTCTATTTTTATTTTTAACTGTTTACAGATATTTCACTAAATTCTTTCAACTATGCGCGAACACGTCCGTACACTTCGAATGTCTACAACTGAGTGAGTAGATAGGGACAACTTTCGTTGTAGATTTACGTGAGTACCTGCCGACGACGGCCTTACTTCACGGTGTTCTAAAACACAACGTATCAATACAATGCGTTGATAAGCGCCCCGAAAATGCTAGGCATTTTTCAGTACCGATTGGTAGTGTGGAATGGACACACTACACACCTTGGTAAGGTTCGAGGCCTATCTAAAACCTCTGCCGTACTTTGGGTCCGGCACCCGGTTGCAATGCAACTCCACATTCAACTGACAAAACGTCAGTTCTTCCCATTTGGGTATAAACCACAACCACCACGATACTCCCCGAAGGGCCAGTCCGCACGAGCAGGTGGGAGCGAACTCCAAGGGCCCCTGCTCCCCGTGGTACCAGAATTAAGACCTCGTAGCCGAAACTACTACCAGTTGAGCATCCATACTGCTCTGGACAGGCGACCAGGGGCTAGACCCCATTCACTCCACACAATCACTCATCTTACACACTAAAAGCTAACTCTAACCTTCAGTTAAACGCCTTCGCCGCTTAAATAACTCACGCGTAAACATTCCTAACTGTTCAGTATACTCATAGAAACTACATTGCCTACAATTAAACGTCCGTCTGTCCAACTAATCCCCACACCCCCAATATTCCTAATGTCTGAATACATCGGGCATTCTGCAATAACATGCACCCAATCCTCCATACGCGCCCCACACAAACACCCCGAACTATCAGAAAGGTGCCTCCGATACAAAAATGCATTCAGAGGCCCATGGCCCGTAAGCAAAAATCCCAGACTTAAACAAAATCTGAAGTCTGGGTTACCCTCAACAAACGTAACATCCCGGATGTATTCATATGTCACCCGACCCTTAGTGCTATTATCCCAACGGTCCTGCCACCTACGCCTAACCTTAAAATCTACTCAAGCCCCTTCTTAATCTGAATTCAACAGCACGCTGTATAACAATCAGATCAAGAGGGGGTGCACCCAACAGCACCTGCATTGCATCCTTCGAAACAGTGCGACAAACAGGCAAACATGCAAGCATCATGCAACGTTGCACCGAGAGGAGTTTTCGGCGACCAGAAACCGTCATGTACTTAACTTCCTTCACATACCTGATGTTGACCCTATTCACCTTGACAATCGGTGGACAAAACGGTTACAATGCTGCTTAAAGGCAGATGCTGCTTATCTGATTGTTATACAGCGTGCTGTTGAATTCAGATTAAGAAGGGGCTTGAGTATATCTATGCTGCGGACAGATTGGACAGATGGTATTGATGTTGAGAGGGTGGGTTATCTAGAGAGCAAGAGGCTGCTAGATTTTAAGGTTAGGCGTAGGTGGCAGGACCGTTGGGATAATAGCACTAAGGGTCGGGTGACATATGAATACATCCGGGATGTTACGTTTGTTGAGGGTAACCCAGACTTCAGATTTTGTTTAAGTCTGGGATTTTTGCTTACGGGCCATGGGCCTCTGAATGAATTTTTGTATCGGAGGCACCTTTCTGATAGTTCGGGGTGTTTGTGTGGGGCGCGTATGGAGGATTGGGTGCATGTTATTGCAGAATGCCCGATGTATTCAGACATTAGGAATATTGGGGGTGTGGGGATTAGTTGGACAGACGGACGTTTAATTGTAGGCAATGTAGTTTCTAGCAATGAGTATACTGAACAGTTAGGAATGTTTACGCGGGAGTTATTTAAGCGGCGAAGGCGTTTAACTGAAGGTTAGAGTTAGCTTTTAGTGTGTAAGATGAGTGATTGTGTGGAGTGAATGGGGTCTAGCCCCTGGTCGCCTGTCCAGAGCAGTATGGATGCTCAACTGGTAGTAGTTTCGGCTACGAGGTCTTAATTCTGGTACCACGGGGAGCAGGGGCCCTTGGAGTTCGCTCCCACCTGCTCGTGCGGACTGGCCCTTCGGGGAGTATCGTGGTGGTTGTGGTTTATACCCAAATGGGAAGAACTGACGTTTTGTCAGTTGAATGTGGAGTTGCATTGCAACCGGGTGCCGGACCCAAAGTACGGCAGAGGTTTTAGATAGGCCTCGAACCTTACCAAGGTGTGTAGTGTGTCCATTCCACACTACCAATCGGTACTGAAAAATGCCTAGCATTTTCGGGGCGCTTATCAACGCATTGTATTGATACGTTGTGTTTTAGAACACCGTGAAGTAAGGCCGTCGTCGGCAGGTACTCACGTAAATCTACAACGAAAGTTGTCCCTATCTACTCACTCAGTTGTAGACATTCGAAGTGTACGGACGTGTTCGCGCATAGTTGAAAGAATTTAGTGAAATATCTGTAAACAGTTAAAAATAAAAATAGAATACAATTGCCTGGCGCGCGTTAAAAGGAAGGCCAGAGACAAATAAAGCATTACCGCGAGTAATTGCTTTTAAAAATTGTGGTGCAAGTGTACAGTGACAATACAAACAATAGGCAGTGTTATTGCCTGGTGCGAAGGTCAGTGACAATTTAGGCACTTTTAAAAATTGCTTACAAACAATAGGCAGTGTTTTTGCCTGGTGTGTGCTTACAAACAATAGGCAGTGTTATTGCCTGGTGTGAAGTTATGTGTGAGTAGAACAAAGGAGAGTGACCTTATTGCCCACAAACAGTTCGGGCAGCGGTTTTGTGTGGACCGCAATAAACCTGAAGGCTACTGACAACATTTTTGTAGTGCAGGTACGCGTTTGTGAGTGCCGATTACAAACTTTTGTTGAATCGCGAGTTTTTTCGTGCTTGTGTGGTGCAGGTACGCGATGTGACGGCACCCGCCGAGAGCGATCATTCGGAAGTCGTAATGATTACGGCAGCGTCATCGGCGGGCGAAGAGGAAGTGGAGAAGCCCCCACCGCGCAGAAAGGCCCGCCTGGGCACTCCACCGTTGGGGAGGTCATGCGAGAGCGCCAGCGAGACGGGAGCTGCGAAACACGTAGCCGGAGCAGCAAATGAGGCAGGAGGAAGCAAAAAGGAAAAGAGGAAAGGTATAAAAGGGGAGTTTAACAAAAATAAGGGGGGTGTTGTTGGGGGTGGCGCTATCACCCATGTTGCAGCTATGAAAGCTGTAACAGCTGAGGTTAGCGCCTTGGTTTTCGGGGGGAAGATCATGGAGAATTCCGATATGAAGGGTCTAATGGAGCTTGCCTCGAAGTACGAGGCACTCCTGATGACGATAATGGCGGAGAACGCGCATCTTCGCGGGCAGGTGGATGCCCTTAAGGGAGGTTGTGGGGGACCGCGAGTGAACAGACCAACGGTGGCTCCCGCGACTTCGGCGCCTGCCCCTCCGGCACCCGTGCTGAAGGCAATAGCGCCGATATCGCCGAAGCCGGTGGAGGCCTGGTCAGTTGTGGTCAGGAGTAAGGGGCCTGCAACTTCCTCTAAGGAAGTAATCAAAAAGGTGGTCAAGGAGGTGGGTCCTTCACTCGGCGTAAGGTTCCATGATGTTACGCCGATAAAGGGTGGTGGGGCGGTCATCCGTACTCCCTCCGTATTGGACAGAGAGAAAGTCGCGACTAACGCAAAATTCGGTTAGGTAGGGTTGGACGTCAGTGTCAACCGGAAGTTGGGGCCAAGGGTTGTGGTGCAAGGAGTACACACCGAGATCTTCCATGAGGAATTCATGGAAGAACTCTAGTACGACTATAAGTCCTGAGCCAAAGAAATCCGACGTTAGGTTGGTCAGTCGCCCCTGGAAGGTGGCGCCAGATGGTAAAACAAACGTCGTTCTAGAGGGTTCGGAGGAAGTAATGTCCGCCCTCTTAGAAGCGGGAAGGTGCTACATTAAGTGGTTTTCCTTCCGAGTGCGACCAGATAGCCCTGTTGCCGGCTGTTTTCGGTGCATGAGCTTTGACCATCGAGTGGCGCAATGGGTGTTTGTGTATTCATAGAGGAGGAGTTCGGTAGATTGGTAGTCGCTAGTGTTTATTGCAAATACAGCGAACCTCTAGAGCCTTACCTGCTGTACATGGATAAGCTACTGCTACTTGCCAGTAGTAGCTCGCTTATCCTAGGAATGGGTGCGAACGCCTGGTCTTCTATGTGGTTTAGTAACGTATCCCGACATTCGTCAGGATATCAAAGCCACAATAGAGGCGAGGTGTTAAGCGAATGGGTGGAGGCAAATAGTCTTCACATATTAAACGAGCCAAGCGAGTGGTATACGTTTGATGGGCCTGGAGGTGTGAGCGACATCGATGTGTCCTTCATGAATGAGGCAGCAAACAGGACCTTCAATGTTAGGTGGGAGATTAGGGGAGGGAGGGGATTGAGTGACCGTAACTTGATTCAAATTATGGTTACTCCTAAATCTCCTCCCTTGGCGTATGTAAGTCCGTTGCGGCGATGGCGTACCTCAGGTATCGTCTGGAACCAATATGGTCAGTGTGTTAGGGAAGCGGTATTAGAAATACCGCTTAGTGAGTTTGAAGGCTTTGGGGTGGACGAGCAAATTTCTCGGCTATGTGATGTAGTGTGGGAAGTGAACATGAGTGTTCTCGGAAAGTTCGAAAGCTTCAGAGTTAGAAAACTTAAGTGGTGGACGAAAGAGCTAACTATGAAGAGGAGAGCTGTCCGGCGATTGAGACGGAAGTTTAACGCGCTAGACAGTCAAACTCTGATAGGCTGTGCCAGATTAGGCATGAATTTAGTTGTGCGGTTAGGGAATACAAGGATATGTTGATCAAAATTAAAGAGCAGGAGTAGAGGAATTTTGTAGGGGAAAGTAGGAACGACCCATGGGGTCAGGTTTACAAGATCTGTAGGGGTCGTAAGAGGGAGGATATCACCTCTCTCCGCGTTGGTGATACTGTATTATCAACGTGGAGAGAGTGTGCGGGGGTTCTATTAGGTGCGTTCTTTCCCAGGGCGGAGGTTCAGGTACCCCAAGCACAGGAGGTACCTGTCCCTCCATTAGATGATGGGGAGTTGGGGTATGCCTTTGGCCTGGTCAGGTCTAAACGGTCCCCAGGTTTTGATGGTTTGAACGGAGAGATGTGTAAAAGCTTGTGGAAGTTCATTCCGGAATACTTGGAGGCCATTTATGATAACTGCGTGTGGGAGGGTTATTTTCCACGCGAGTGGAAAATTGCTAGGGTTGTACCTCTCCTGAAGTCTCCTGATAAGATCAGGAGTGATCCTCGCTCTTATCGGGGCATCAGTCTTCTTCCAGTACTTGGAAAAGTATTGGAAAGAGTTATGGTGGAACGGCTTCAGGAGCTAACGCGGGGTATATGGTCGGATAGGCAGTATGGGTTCAGGGAAGGACGCAGTAGAGAAGATGCTTGGTTTCATGTTCAGAGTGTTGTTAAGGAGAATGTCAACAAATATGTCCTTGGCATATTTGTTGACTTCAAGGGAGCGTTTGATTATTTAAGGTGGCATAGAGTTTTGCAGCGGCTGGAGGAGCTTGGCTGTCCGGAAATTACTCTTTGGCGGAGTTACTTTTCGGAGAGAAAAGCTTCTCTAGTAAGTATGAATGGAAGTGTTGAAATTGGAGTGGTTCGTGGCTGCCCGCAGGGATCCATCTGCGGTCCGTATATTTGGAACCTTATGATGGACTCTCTGCTTGGACAGCTCGAGCCCTTCTGGAAATGTTGTGCGTATGCGGACGACCTTCTTCTTCTCGTTGAGGGTCGATCGCGGTCTGAGTTAGAGCGGTCGGGGGGACAATTTTTAGAAATTGTAAATAGCTGGGGTTTAGATGTGGGGGTTGACATATCGGGGGACGAACCGGCAACAATCTGCCTTTAAGCAGCATTGTAACCGTTTTGTCCACCGATTGTCAAGGTGAATGGGGTCAACATCAGGTATGTGAAGGAAGTTAAGTACATGACGGTTTCTGGTCGCCGAAAACTCCTCTCGGTGCAACGTTGCATGATGCTTGCATGTTTGCCTGTTTGTCGCACTGTTTCGAAGGATGCAATGCAGGTGCTGTTGGGTGCACCCCCTCTTGATCTGATTGTTATACAGCGTGCTGTTGAATTCAGATTAAGAAGGGGCTTGAGTAGATTTTAAGGTTAGGCGTAGGTGGCAGGACCGTTGGGATAATAGCACTAAGGGTCGGGTGACATATGAATACATCCGGGATGTTACGTTTGTTGAGGGTAACCCAGACTTCAGATTTTGTTTAAGTCTGGGATTTTTGCTTACGGGCCATGGGCCTCTGAATGCATTTTTGTATCGGAGGCACCTTTCTGATAGTTCGGGGTGTTTGTGTGGGGCGCGTATGGAGGATTGGGTGCATGTTATTGCAGAATGCCCGATGTATTCAGACATTAGGAATATTGGGGGTGTGGGGATTAGTTGGACAGACGGACGTTTAATTGTAGGCAATGTAGTTTCTATGAGTATACTGAACAGTTAGGAATGTTTACGCGGGAGTTATTTAAGCGGCGAAGGCGTTTAACTGAAGGTTAGAGTTAGCTTTTAGTGTGTAAGATGAGTGATTGTGTGGAGTGAATGGGGTCTAGCCCCTGGTCGCCTGTCCAGAGCAGTATGGATGCTCAACTGGTAGTAGTTTCGGCTACGAGGTCTTAATTCTGGTACCACGGGGAGCAGGGGCCCTTGGAGTTCGCTCCCACCTGCTCGTGCGGACTGGCCCTTCGGGGAGTATCGTGGTGGTTGTGGTTTATACCCAAATGGGAAGAACTGACGTTTTGTCAGTTGAATGTGGAGTTGCATTGCAACCGGGTGCCGGACCCAAAGTACGGCAGAGGTTATAGATAGGCCTCGAACCTTACCAAGGTGTGTAGTGTGTCCATTCCACACTACCAATCGGTACTGAAAAATGCCTAGCATTTTCGGGGCGCTTATCAACGCATTGTATTGATACGTTGTGTTTTAGAACACCGTGAAGTAAGGCCGTCGCCGGCAGGTACTCACGTAAATCTACAACGAAAGTTGTCCCTATCTACTCACTCAGTTGTAGACATTCGAAGTGTACGGACGTGTTCGCGCATAGTTGAAAGAATTTAGTGAAATATCTGTAAACAGTTAAAAATAAAAATAGAATACAATTGCCTGGCGCGCGTTAAAAGGAAGGCCAGAGACAAATAAAGCATTACCGCGAGTAATTGCTTTTAAAAATTGTGGTGCAAGTGTACAGTGACAATACAAACAATAGGCAGTGTTATTGCCTGGTGCGAAGGTCAGTGACAATTTAGGCACTTTTAAAAATTGATTACAAACAATAGGCAGTGTTTTTGCCTGGTGTGTGCTTACAAACAATAGGCAGTGTTATTGCCTGGTGTGAAGTTATGTGTGAGTAGAACAAAGGAGAGTGACCTTATTGCCCACAAACAGTTCGGGCAGCGGTTTTGTGTGGACCGCAATAAACCTGAAGGCCACTGACAACATTTTTGTAGTGCAGGTACGCGTTTGTGAGTGCCGATTACAAACTTTTGTTGAATCGCGAGTTTTTTCGTGCTTGTGTGGTGCAGGTACGCGATGTGACGGCACCCGCCGAGAGCGATCATTCGGAAGTCGTAATGATTACGGCAGCGTCATCGGCGGGCGAAGAGGAAGTGGAGAAGCCCCCACCGCGCAGAAAGGCCCGCCTGGGCACTCCACCGTTGGGGAGGTCATGCGAGAGCGCCAGCGAGACGGGAGCTGCGAAACACGTAGCCGGAGCAGCAAATGAGGCAGGAGGAAGCAAAAAGGAAAAGAGGAAAGGTATAAAAGGGGAGTTTAACAAAAATAAGGGGGGTGTTGTTGGGGGTGGCGCTATCACCCATGTTGCAGCTATGAAAGCTGTAACAGCTGAGGTTAGCGCCTTGGTTTTCGGGGGGAAGATCATGGAGAATTCCGATATGAAGGGTCTAATGGAGCTTGCCTCGAAGTACGAGGCACTCCTGATGACGATAATGGCGGAGAACGCGCATCTTCGCGGGCAGGTGGATGCCCTTAAGGGAGGTTGTGGGGGACCGCGAGTGAACAGACCAACGGTGGCTCCCGCGACTTCGGCGCCTGCCCCTCCGGCACCCGTGCTGAAGGCAATAGCGCCGATGTCGCCGAAGCCGGTGGAGGCCTGGTCAGTTGTGGTCAGGAGTAAGGGGCCTGCAACTTCCTCTAAGGAAGTAATCAAAAAGGTGGTCAAGGAGGTGGGTCCTTCACTCGGCGTAAGGTTCCATGATGTTACGCCGATAAAGGGTGGTGGGACGGTCATCCGTACTCCCTCCGTATTGGACAGAGAGAAAGTCGCGACTAACGCAAAATTCGGTTAGGTAGGGTTGGACGTCAGTGTCAACCGGAAGTTGGGGCCAAGGGTTGTGGTGCAAGGAGTACACACCGAGATCTTCCATGAGGAATTCATGGAAGAACTCTAGTACGACTATAAGTCCTGAGGCAAAGAAATCCGACGTTAGGTTGGTCAGTCGCCCCTGGAAGGTGGCGCCAGATGGTAAAACAAACGTCGTTCTAGAGGGTTCGGAGGAAGTAATGTCCGCCCTCTTAGAAGCGGGAAGGTGCTACATTAAGTGGTTTTCCTTCCGAGTGCGACCAGATAGCCCTGTTGCCGGCTGTTTTCGGTGCATGAGCTTTGACCATCGAGTGGCGCAATGGGTGTTTGTGTATTCATAGAGGAGGAGTTCGGTAGATTGGTAGTCGCTAGTGTTTATTGCAAATACAGCGAACCTCTAGAGCCTTACCTGCTGTACATGGATAAGCTACTGCTACTTGCCAGTAGTAGCTCGCTTATCCTAGGAATGGGTGCGAACGCCTGGTCTTCTATGTGGTTTAGTAACGTATCCCGACATTCGTCAGGATATCAAAGCCACAATAGAGGCGAGGTGTTAAGCGAATGGGTGGAGGCAAATAGTCTTCACATATTAAACGAGCCAAGCGAGTGGTATACGTTTGATTGGCCTGGAGGTGTGAGCGACATCGATGTGTCCTTCATGAATGAGGCAGCAAACAGGACCTTCAATGTTAGGTGGGAGATTAGGGGAGGGAGGGGATTGAGTGACCGTAACTTGATTCAAATTATGGTTACTCCTAAATCTCCTCCCTTGGCGTATGTAAGTCCGTTGCGGCGATGGCGTACCTCAGGTATCGTCTGGAACCAATATGGTCAGTGTGTTAGGGAAGCGGTATTAGAAATACCGCTTAGTGAGTTTGAAGGCTTTGGGGTGGACGAGCAAATTTCTCGGCTATATGATGTAGT
This sequence comes from Bactrocera oleae, assembly GCF_042242935.1. Classification (NCBI taxonomy): domain Eukaryota; kingdom Metazoa; phylum Arthropoda; class Insecta; order Diptera; family Tephritidae; genus Bactrocera; species Bactrocera oleae. The sequence continues at coordinate 5,728,883 of NC_091542.1, read as the reverse complement.
GTGGGAAGTGAACATGAGTGTTCTCGGAAAGTTCGAAAGCTGCAGAGTTAGAAAACTTAAGTGGTAGACGAAAGAGCTAACTATGAAGAGGAGAGCTGTCCGGCGATTGAGACGGAAGTTTAACGCGCTAGACAGTCAAACTCTGATAGGCTGTCCCAGATTAGGCATGGATTTAGTTGTGCGGTTAGGGAATACAAGGATATGTTGATCAAAATTAAAGAGCAGGAGTAGAGGAATTTTGTAGGGGAAAATAGGAGCGACCCATGGGGTCAGGTTTACAAGATCTGTAGGGGTCGTAAGAGGGAGGATATCACCTCTCTTCTTTCCTAGGGCGGAGGGTCAGGTACCTCAAACGTATGAGGTGCCTGTTCCTCCACTAGATGAAGGGGAGCTGGGATACGCCTTTGGCCTGGTCAGGTGTAAACGATCCCCAGGTTTTGATCGTTTGAACGGAGAGATGTGTAAAAGCATGTGGAAGTTCATTCCGGAATACTTGGAGGCCGTTTACAATAAGTGCGTGTGGGAGGGATATTTTCCACTGGAGTTTTGGGAACCGATTATCTTGAAATAAAAAGCGCTTACAAATACGCTCATATCTACGAACTATTTGTTGGATCAACTTCAAATTTTTGAAGAATATTTTCAAATATTGTGTATAAATAAAAAAATAAAAAAAAAATTCTTGAATGTATTACACCTACTTTGCTTTAATCCATTAAATTTCGATCTTGTCAGTTAGAAAAAACTTAAAAAACGTATTCTAACTTAATCTAACGTTTCTTTTATATATGATTTTTCTATAGACGCAATAAAAATTATAAACCCTAATTATAACTTAGAACGGTCATTTCACTTCTAGGATTTTTCCTAATTTGGTGAACTTTGCGAAAACAAACGCCCTCGATATGTTGATTAGTTCGTAATGCCGCAGTGTGCTGCATGCTTATTAAGTCTGCTGCTTTGATACGGTTTAAGGTTTCACACATTTTGGTTCACTGCTTGCAGCGTCAAATCCGTTCCTCTCCTGAAGTCCCCTGATAAGATCAGGAGTGATCCTCGTTCTTATCGGGGCATCAGTCTCCTTCCAGTGCTGGGAAAAGTACTGGAGAGAGTTATGGTGGAACGCCTTCAGGATCTAACGCGGGATATGTGGTCGGATAGGCAGTATGGTTTCAGGAAAGGACGCAGTGTAGAGGACGCTTGGATGTATGTCCAGAGTGCCGTGAGGGAGAACGTCAACGAATATGTCCTTGGCATATTTGTTGACTTTAAGGGAGCATTTGACTACCTAATCTGGGATAGGGTGATTGAACGATTGGAGGAGCTCGGCTGCCCGGAAGTTACTCTCTGGCGCAGGGGCTGCCCGCAGGTCCATATATTTGGAACCTTATGATGGACTCTCTGCTTGGACAACTTGAACCAGTATGCAAGTGTTGTGCGTACCGGACGACCTTCTTCTTTTATTTGAAGGTCACTTAAGGTCCGAAATAGAGCGAGCGGGAGGACGATTCTTAGTAATTGTCCACAGTTGGGGTGTAGGTGTTGGTGTGGACATATCAATGGACAAAACGGTTACAATGCTGCTTAAGGGCAGATTGTCGCCGGCTCGTCCACCGATTGTCCGGGTAAATGGGGTCAGCATCAAGTACGTGACGCAAGTCAAATACTTGGGGTTTACCATGAGGGAAAGGATGTGTTTCGCAGCACACTTGGTGAGCGTGAAAGAGAGACTGCTGGCGATTGTCGGCAAGGTCAGGCGCGTTGTACGGAGTGATTGGGGCCTCGGACGTCGTGCGGTTCGTACCATATATCGTGTCTTATTTGTGGCCTGGAGTGACCGTAACTTGATTCAAATTATGGTTACTCCTAAATCTCCTCCCTTGGCGTATGTAAGTCCGTTGCGGCGATGGCGTACCTCAGGTATCGTCTGGAACCAATATGGTCAGTGTGTTAGGGAAGCGGTATTAGAAATACCGCTTAGTGAGTTTGAAGGCTTTGGGGTGGACGAGCAAATTTCTCGGCTATATGATGTAGTGTGGGAAGTGAACATGAGTGTTCTCGGAAAGTTCGAAAGCTGCAGAGTTAGAAAACTTAAGTGGTGGACGAAAGAGCTAACTATGAAGAGGAGAGCTGTCCGGCGATTGAGACAGAAGTTTAACGCGCTAGACAGTCAAACTCTGATAGGCTGTGCCAGATTAGGCATGAATTTAGTTGTGCGGTTAGGGAATACAAGGATATGTTGATCAAAATTAAAGAGCAGGAGTAGAGGAATTTTGTAGGGGAAAGTAGGAACGACCCATGGGGTCAGGTTTACAAGATCTGTAGGGGTCGTAAGAGGGAGGATATCACCTCTCTCCGCGTTGGTGATACTGTATTATCAACGTGGAGAGAGTGTGCGGGGGTTCTATTAGGTGCGTTCTTTCCCAGGGCGGAGGTTCAGGTACCCCAAGCACAGGAGGTACCTGTCCCTCCATTAGATGATGGGGAGTTGGGGTATGCCTTTGGCCTGGTCAGGTCTAAACGGTCCCCAGGTTTTGATGGTTTGAACGGAGAGATGTGTAAAAGCTTGTGGAAGTTCATTCCGGAATACTTGGAGGCCATTTATGATAACTGCGTGTGGGAGGGTTATTTTCCACGCGAGTGGAAAATTTCTAGGGTTGTACCTCTCCTGAAGTCTCCTGATAAGATCAGGAGTGATCCTCGCTCTTATCGGGGCATCAGTCTTCTTCCAGTACTTGGAAAAGTATTGGAAAGAGTTATGGTGGAACGGCTTCAGGAGCTAACGCGGGGTATATGGTCGGATAGGCAGTATGGGTTCAGGGAAGGACGCAGTACAGAAGATGCTTGGTTTCATGTTCAGAGTGTTGTTAAGGAGAATGTCAACAAATATGTCCTTGGCATATTTGTTGACTTCAAGGGAGCGTTTGATTATTTAAGGTGGCATAGAGTTTTGCAGCGGCTGGAGGAGCTTGGCTGTCCGGAAATTACTCTTTGGCGGAGTTACTTTTCGGAGAGAAAAGCTTCTCTAGTAAGTATGAATGGAAGTGTTGAAATTGGAGTGGTTCGTGGCTGCCCGCAGGGATCCATCTGCGGTCCGTATATTTGGAACCTTATGATGGACTCTCTGCTTGGACAGCTCGAGCCCTTCTGTAAATGTTGTGCGTATGCGGACGACCTTCTTCTTCTCGTTGAGGGTCGATCGCGGTCTGAGTTAGAACGGTCGGGGGGACAATTTTTAGAAATTGTAAATAGCTGGGGTTTAGATGTGGGGGTTGACATATCGGGGGACGAACCGGCAACAATCTGCCTTTAAGCAGCATTGTAACCGTTTTGTCCACCGATTGTCAAGGTGAATGGGGTCAACATCAGGTATGTGAAGGAAGTTAAGTACATGACGGTTTCTGGTCGCCGAAAACTCCTCTCGGTGCAACGTTGCATGATGCTTGCATGTTTGCCTGTTTGTCGCACTGTTTCGAAGGATGCAATGCAGGTGCTGTTGGGTGCACCCCCTCTTGATCTGATTGTTATACAGCGTGCTGTTGAATTCAGATTAAGAAGGGGCTTGAGTATATCTATGCTGCGGACAGATTGGACAGATGGTATTGATGTTGAGAGGGTGGGTTATCTAGAGAGCAAGAGGCTGCTAGATTTTAAGGTTAGGCGTAGGTGGCAGGACCGTTGGGATAATAGCACTAAGGGTCGGGTGACATATGAATACATCCGGGATGTTACGTTTGTTGAGGGTAACCCAGACTTCAGATTTTGTTTAAGTCTGGGATTTTTGCTTACGGGCCATGGGCCTCTGAATGCATTTTTGTATCGGAGGCACCTTTCTGATAGTTCGGGGTGTTTGTGTGGGGCGCGTATGGAGGATTGGGTGCATGTTATTGCAGAATGCCCGATGTATTCAGACATTAGGAATATTGGGGGTGTGGGGATTAGTTGGACAGACGGACGTTTAATTGTAGGCAATGTAGTTTCTAGCAATGAGTATACTGAACAGTTAGGAATGTTTACGCGGGAGTTATTTAAGCGGCGAAGGCGTTTAACTGAAGGTTAGATTTAGCTTTTAGTGTGTAAGATGAGTGATTGTGTGGAGTGAATGGGGTCTAGCCCCTGGTCGCCTGTCCAGAGCAGTATGGATGCTCAACTGGTAGTAGTTTCGGCTACGAGGTCTTAATTCTGGTACCACGGGGAGCAGGGGCCCTTGGAGTTCGCTCCCACCTGCTCGTGCGGACTGGCCCTTCGGGGAGTATCGTGGTGGTTGTGGTTTATACCCAAATGGGAAGAACTGACGTTTTGTCAGTTGAATGTGGAGTTGCATTGCAACCGGGTGCCGGACCCAAAGTACGGCAGAGGTTTTAGATAGGCCTCGAACCTTACCAAGGTGTGTAGTGTGTCCATTCCACACTACCAATCGGTACTAAAAAATGCCTAGCATTTTCGGGGCGCTTATCAACGCATTGTATTGATACGTTGTGTTTTAGAACACCGTGAAGTAAGGCCGTCGCCGGCAGGTACTCACGTAAATCTACAACGAAAGTTGTCCCTATCTACTCACTCAGTTGTAGACATTCGAAGTGTACGGACGTGTTCGCGCATAGTTGAAAGAATTTAGTGAAATATCTGTAAACAGTTAAAAATAAAAATAGAATACAATTGCCTGGCGCGCGTTAAAAGGAAGGCCAGAGACAAATAAAGCATTACCGCGAGTAATTGCTTTTAAAAATTGTGGTGCAAGTGTACAGTGACAATACAAACAATAGGCAGTGTTATTGCCTGGTGCGAAGGTCAGTGACAATTTAGGCACTTTTAAAAATTGCTTACAAACAATAGGCAGTGTTTTTGCCTGGTGTGTGCTTACAAACAATAGGCAGTGTTATTGCCTGGTGTGAAGTTATGTGTGAGTAGAACAAAGGAGAGTGACCTTATTGCCCACAAACAGTTCGGGCAGCGGTTTTGTGCGGACCGCAATAAACCTGAAGGCCACTGACAACATTTTTGTAGTGCAGGTACGCGTTTGTGAGTGCCGATTACAAACTTTTGTTGAATCGCGAGTTTTTTCGTGCTTGTGTGGTGCAGGTACGCGATGTGACGGCACCCGCCGAGAGCGATCATTCGGAAGTCGTAATGATTACGGCAGCGTCATCGGCGGGCGAAGAGGAAGTGGAGAAGCCCCCACCGCGCAGAAAGGCCCGCCTGGGCACTCCACCGTTGGGGAGGTCATGCGAGAGCGCCAGCGAGACGGGAGCTGCGAAACACGTAGCCGGAGCAGCAAATGAGGCAGGAGGAAGCAAAAAGGAAAAGAGGAAAGGTATAAAAGGGGCGTTTAACAAAAATAAGGGGGGTGTTGTTGGGGGTGGCGCTATCACCCATGTTGCAGCTATGAAAGCTGTAACAGCTGAGGTTAGCGCCTTGGTTTTCGGGGGGAAGATCATGGAGAATTCCGATATGAAGGGTCTAATGGAGCTTGCCTCGAAGTACGAGGCACTCCTGATGACGATAATGGCGGAGAACGCGCATCTTCGCGGGCAGGTGGATGCACTTAAGGGAGGTTGTGGGGGACCGCGAGTGAACAGACCAACGGTGGCTCCCGCGACTTCGGCGCCTGCCCCTCCGGCACCCGTGCTGAAGGCAATAGCGCCGATGTCGCCGAAGCCGGTGGAGGCCTGGTCAGTTGTGGTCAGGAGTAAGGGGCCTGCAACTTCCTCTAAGGAAGTAATCAAAAAGGTGGTCAAGGAGGTGGGTCCTTCACTCGGCGTAAGGTTCCATGATGTTACGCCGATAAAGGGTGGTGGGGCGGTCATCCGTACTCCCTCCGTATTGGACAGAGAGAAAGTCGCGACTAACGCAAAATTCGGTTAGGTAGGGTTGGACGTCAGTGTCAACCGGAAGTTGGGGCCAAGGGTTGTGGTGCAAGGAGTACACACCGAGATCTTCCATGAGGAATTCATGGAAGAACTCTAGTACGACTATAAGTCCTGAGGCAAAGAAATCCGACGTTAGGTTGGTCAGTCGCCCCTGGAAGGTGGCGCCAGATGGTAAAACAAACGTCGTTCTAGAGGGTTCGGAGGAAGTAATGTCCGCCCTCTTAGAAGCGGGAAGGTGCTACATTAAGTGGTTTTCCTTCCGAGTGCGACCAGATAGCCCTGTTGCCGGCTGTTTTCGGTGCATGAGCTTTGACCATCGAGTGGCGCAATGGGTGTTTGTGTATTCATAGAGGAGGAGTTCGGTAGATTGGTAGTCGCTAGTGTTTATTGCAAATACAGCGAACCTCTAGAGCCTTACCTGCTGTACATGGATAAGCTACTGCTACTTGCCAGTAGTAGCTCGCTTATCCTAGGAATGGGTGCGAACGCCTGGTCTTCTATGTGGTTTAGTAACGTATCCCGACATTCGTCAGGATATCAAAGCCACAATAGAGGCGAGGTGTTAAGCGAATGGGTGGAGGCAAATAGTCTTCACATATTAAACGAGCCAAGCGAGTGGTATACGTTTGATGGGCCTGGAGGTGTGAGCGACATCGATGTGTCCTTCATGAATGAGGCAGCAAACAGGACCTTCAATGTTAGGTGGGAGATTAGGGGAGGGAGGGGATTGAGTGACCGTAACTTGATTCAAATTATGGTTACTCCTAAATCTCCTCCCTTGGCGTATGTAAGTCCGTTGCGGCGATGGCGTACCTCAGGTATCGTCTGGAACCAATATGGTCAGTGTGTTAGGGAAGCGGTATTAGAAATACCGCTTAGTGAGTTTGAAGGCTTTGGGGTGGACGAGCAAATTTCTCGGCTATATGATGTAGTGTGGGAAGTGAACATGAGTGTTCTCGGAAAGTTCGAAAGCTTCAGAGTTAGAAAACTTAAGTGGTGGACGAAAGAGCTAACTATGAAGAGGAGAGCTGTCCGGCGATTGAGACGGAAGTTTAACGCGCTAGACAGTCAAACTCTGATAGGCTGTCCCAGATTAGGCATGAATTTAGTTGTGCGGTTAGGGAATACAAGGATATGTTGATCAAAATTAAAGAGCAGGAGTAGAGGAATTTTGTAGGGGAAAATAGGAACGATCCATGGGGTCAGGTTTACAAGATCTGTAGGGGTCGTAAGAGGGAGGATATCACCTCTCTCCGCGTTGGTGATACTGTGTTATCAACGTGGAGAGACTGTGCTGGGGCTGCTAGGACCGTTCTTTCCTAGGGCGGAGGGTCAGGTACCTCAAACGTATGAGGTACCTGTTCCTCCACTAGATGAAGGGGAGCTGGGATACGCCTTTGGTTTGGTCAGGTGTAAACGATCCCCAGGTTTTGATCGTTTGAACGGAGAGATGTGTAAAAGCATGTGGAATTTCATTCCGGAATACTTGGAGGCCGTTTACAATAAGTGCGTGTGGGAGGGATATTTTCCACTGGAGTTTTGGGAACCGATTATCTTGAAATAAAAAGCGCTTACAAATACGCTCATATCTACGAACTATTTGTTGGATCAACTTCAAATTTTCGAAGAATATTTTCAAATATTGTGTATAAATAAAAAAACAAACAAAAAATTCTTGAATGTATTACACCTACTTTGCTTTAATCCATTAAATTTCGATCTTGTCAGTTAGAAAAAACTTAAAAAACGTATTCTAACTTAATCTAACGTTTCTTTTATATATGATTTTTCTATAGACGCAATAAAAATTATAAACCCTAATTATAACTTAGAACGGTCATTTCACTTCTAGGAAAAAAATTTTCAGAATATATTATTAACAGGTTTTTCTGAAATTCTAGTTTTAATTACATTTTTTCCTAATTTGGTGAACTTTGCGAAAACAAACGCCCTCGATATGTTGATTAGTTCGTAATGCCGCAGTGTGCTGCATGCTTATTAAGTCTGCTGCTTTGATACGGTTTAAGGTTTTACACATTTTGTTTCACTGCTTGCAGCGTCAAATCCGTTCCTCTCCTGAAGTCCCCTGATAAGATCAGGAGTGATCCTCGTTCTTATCGGGGCATCAGTCTCCTTCCAGTGCTGGGAAAAGTACTGGAGAGAGTTATGGTGGAACGCCTTCAGGATCTAACGCGGGATATGTGGTCGGATAGGCAGTATGGTTTCAGGAAAGGACGCAGTGTAGAGGACGCTTGGATGTATGTCCAGAGTGCCGTGAGGGAGAACGTCAACGAATATGTCCTTGGCATATTTGTTGACTTTAAGGGAGCATTTGACTACCTAATCTGGGATAGGGTGATTGAACGATTGGAGGAGCTCGGCTGCCCGGAAGTTACTCTCTGGCGCAGGGGCTGCCCGCAGGTCCATATATTTGGAACCTTATGATGGACTCTCTGCTTGGACAACTTGAACCAGTATGCAAGTGTTGTGCGTACCGGACGACCTTCTTCTTTTATTTGAAGGTCACTTAAGGTCCGAAATAGAGCGAACGGGAGGACGATTCTTAGTAATTGTCCACAGTTGGGGTGTAGGTGTTGGTGTGGACATATCAATGGACAAAACGGTTACAATGCTGCTTAAGCGCAGATTGTCGCCGGCTCGTCCACCGATTGTCCGGGTAAATGGGGTCAGCATCAAGTACGTGACGCAAGTCAAATACTTGGGGTTTACCATGAGGGAAAGGATGTGTTTCACAGCACACTTGGTGAGCGTGAAAGAGAGACTGCTGGCGATTGTCGGCAAGGTCAGGCGCGTTTTACGGAGTGATTGGGGCCTCGGACGTCGTGCGGTTCGTACCATATATCGTGGCCTGTGCCACTTATGGAGCTGCTGTGTATGGTGGGAATTAGCCACGACGGTCTTCGGTCGCCAAAAACTACTCGCCGTGCAGCGCTGTATGATGCTAGCCTGTTTGCCAGTGTGTCGCACCGTCTCAACTGATGCGATGCAGATA